>NC_088204.1:18096921-18396921 GCF_037126465.1 Ornithodoros turicata
AACGATGTCATTCGGGATGGCGATTGGCTAAGAGCGTGCTACGTGGTGAAGTTCTGTTTGTACAACATACTCCACACTTCACAAAAAAAAAGAAAGAAAGAAAGCTTCACCGCATAGCACGCTCTGCGCCAACCATGGCCACGAACGATAGGGTTATCTATTCTGATTGGAAGAGAGAGGAAGGCGTACGCCTTTTTGTGTCAATTACCATATATCCAAATTGACACAAAAAGGCGTACGCCACCTTGTGTCCTCGAATCAGAAGCGATAACCCTATCATTCGCTACAATGGTTGGCGCAGAGCGTGCTATGCGGTAAAGCTCCGTTTTTGGGGCGCTCATTAGTCAAACGTAACAACAACAACTTTATTTTGAGATGGAGAGTGCGTAGTCAAACGTATTATGCCATTGTGCGTGTTTCTTTCGGTTATTATAACCACGCGCACCCCGCAAGCACTATAACACGTTGCGAAGACGAAATAAAAAGAAAAACATGGATATAAAGGTTCCATCAACAGGCTGTTCGTTCGAGTACGAGCGCACGTGACCTACAACAGCTGTACTACAACAGTGCACCGATTAAATCTTTGTCGTTCTAATGAACGGGCCGTGCTTCCCCTGTGAGAATTCCGGCGAATAACGGAGGAGACGATTATATTACAGGACAGAGCTGTAATCGCCACTAATGACGTTTAGGAAACCGTATAGCGCACCTAAATTTCAAACTATATGCGCATCCTCTTTAATAGAAAATGGTGACTGGTGTGAAGTGTGCTTCATAAAGCTGCTATGGAGACCCAGTTATCAAGAAGTCACCACGTATACTATTGAGGACCGTTTCCAGAGAAGATTAAACGTAATCCACAAAATAGCACAAACGCAGGCGAAACTGGAGGGCAAAATCCAGTATGTGGAAAGGGGAGATATGTTTATTAAAAGAGAAAAGGAAATGTTAGCCAGGGAAACAGCCGGCTTCCTATTCCTTCGAACTAAATAAAATAAAATATAAAAAAGAAAAGTGATGACAACAACGTGACAATGTCACAGGCTGTTTATGAGTTATGAAGCTGTGGTGGGCTATATACAAACCACAAGAACAAACACATAAACAGCTCAAGGTGCTGACCTGTTAGTGTGTTTGATGACGATGATGATGAAAGTTGGAGCAAAATATGGAGATGTGAGCCCGCTCACCGCGGGACAAGCTACTCCAGATCTAGTAGAGAAAAAAAGGGGGGAAAGCTTATGTGTTTGTTCTGAAACGGTGGCTCGATTCCTTTGCAGAACAAAAACAGGAAGCCACTGATCACGACGTCACAGAAACGGAAGCATATACTGGCTATAAAATAAGCTGGCAGTTTAATTGAGATAATTATCTCAATTAAACTGCCAGCTTATTTTAGCTAAGCTGCCAGCTTAGAGCCCCCGTGCACGTTAACGTGCACGGGGACTCTAAGCATCATGCAGCATATGTGACAGCGTTGTGATGGGTCCACAGAGTCGTTTCATACTGCGTACAGCTTTAGACCCGAAGAACGTTTCGCGAACCACGTCGGGGAACCTCTCCGTCAACCAGCAGGCGATACTTATCGAACAATAGTTACCAGACTCGACTGATCGTTGATGACAAGGTAGGACTACATCACTGCTACGCGTCCGTTCCTCCCTGGCTGTTTCTCCCTATTGTGATTGATCACATTCATCCCACCTAACGAGACCAAGTCTGAGCCCCCACTCCAATCGGCCACACTTCACTTCATGCCCGCCCTTGCAGAAAGTGAAAAATATGAAGAGTATAAGCATACGGAGTAAATCAAACACGGGAACCCCATCACGTACTTAGTACGTATAGACAACACAAGATGAAGGAAAAAAGAAGAACGACGGCGTCTGCATCGATGATTCGACAAATATTTGCCCTGTCATTGCTTTCGAGGAAAGAAGAGTACAGAGCCCATACACTCTTGTCTCCATCACCTCCCCCTGCCGCCGGGCTATCCATCTATCTGTGAAGACCGCTAGCGGACAGATCCGAAACGTCCACTACAACGCACCAACCCGCTAAAAACGTTGGTCCCAGATGTGCGCTTTCACATGGGCGCGCTTTTATGTAAGAAAAATAAAAAATAAACGAAGACAAAAAGAAAAAGAAAGAAAGGAAACAGTAGGATCTCCGTCATTATATGGGTGATGCTGCTTCGGGGGAGGGGGGTGACGACGATATCTGGAGCTGTCTGAAAGATATGAGGAGTATAGAGGGCGCTTTTGTGGGGTATAGATCTGTCACATAAAGGGGGGGGGGAGAGAGGGGAGAGAGGCATGATGGGAAGAAGAATTTTTGTGTTGTCTGCGACGGCTGTTGTGTGGCAGCACTGCTGCAGTGCCTGCATTTGGCACCGATGCAATTTCGGGCGTCGGGAAAGAATAGATTTTTTTTTTCTTGGTCTTCTGTTTCGCGTTGCTGAGTGATTCAATAGGATTCATAGGAAGAAGATATATTGGTTTGTAAGGGGGATTTCGTAAGAGTGCGGTACATCTCTGACAGGTGCGCTTTGCGGATCAGTCTGGAGGGTGTATGAGGATGGATGCTTGTGTGGAAGGAGGCAGACATTTGGAGTAATGAGATCGTATACAAACTGTACAAGATGCCCTCATAGAGTGCACATGTAGTGCAATAATTGTGGGAGCCACCATCTCCATATTTTTCTTCTCTAATTCTTATCTAATCTAGTCTAATCTAGTGCAGGCATTACCTTCAGGCGAAACTCTGCTCTCTGAGGAGGAAAAGGAGTTAAATCGGGAGGAACTGCGGCTTCAATTACACCCCAGCTTGTAGTCTCCTGACCGTGCACTCTTCACAAAATGAACTTCACCACCGGGAGGTGTACGCATTTTTTTTGTGACACTTATGTTGGTCAAAATTGTCACAAAAAATGCGTACGCCTCCCGTTTTCCACAAATCAGGGCAGATAACGATATCACTCCAAATGATGGCTCGCTAGGAGCGTGCTATGCGGTGAAGTTCATTTCTAAGAGTGTGAAATTTACTCCCTAGAACTGCAAATAGTCCCTATCAACTTCGCAGATGATTCCGTGCTTTTAGTCCCGAGAGGAACTAATGGTTGCGGCAATACATCTAGCCCCGAAAATGACTAATACCCCGGTCACACGACAAGTTGAATGACATTCCCAGCGAATGCCATTCGTTTCTATTGCATCGATCTATTCACGAAGAAAAAGAATGTCATTCGCAAATGGTGTCATATCGATTATTAAGACACGAGGGCCGAACATTATGCAGCTATATACTGGTACATTCGCTAGGTTTATATTTCTTTTTCTCGAAACTAGCGGAACAAGTACCAGTTTCGCAAAACCGTTGGGACGACGCTCAGTTGGCTATATGTATCGCAAGCCAAGACAAGTAAGAAGCCTATGTGCGATGTGTCAATCGCACGGGCGTGGGAGTCGACTGGGAACGAAGGTAGTTCTCTGAAAAACAGTGTGAAGGTTTCCTTCCTTCGTATCAAAAGTTCTTGATTAGTGATAAAATATTGGGGTAAACCTTTTCATTCGTGTTTAATTTCTCCTAACGGTTTATCCTTGTTGTTTTTGCTATCTCTCTGTACTGACGACGCTATCACTCTACTAAGCAGTGTGTGCGAGAGGGAAAAGTGAATGAGTTCGTCGAGCTCATTCGCTGGGAGAATGCCATTCTCACGTATACTGCATTTGGTTTCACCGTGTGACATTGAACGAATGTCGTTCAGTGCGAATGCCATTCGCCGGGAATGACATTCAATTTGCCGTGTAACATGGGTACTCTTTTTCTTAGCAGATAAGGTATACCCGGGTAGAGTGGGAAAAGTAGGGTCCAACAGTAAAGCAGACAATTGAACAACGGCAACGAAGCTTCCTAAAATTTATTACAAGTTTTCGCGTGGTGGACCACGCTTCACAGTCTTAGAAAAAAGGGTGGAACAGTTATACCTTTTAGTTAGGTAATAGTTGTTGAATATGTTGTGCCCAAAAAGGTTGCAAAGTCCTACACTTTTAAAAATGAACTTCAGCGCATAGTACGCTCCTAGCCAACCATAATCTCGAATGATATCGTTATCTGCCCTGATTTGTTGAAAACGGGAGGCGTACGCCTTTTTGGTGACACTTATCATAATTGTCGCAAAAAAGGCGTACGCCTCCCGTTTTCAACAAATCAGTTAAGATAACGATATCATTCGAGATTATGGTTGGCTAGGAGCGTGCTACGCGGTGAAGTTCATTTTTAAGAGTGTACCTGCTACCTCACTCTCAAAACTGAACTTCACCGCATAGCACGTTGTCCACCAACCACTGCCACGAATGATATAGGGTTATCGCTTCTGATTCGGGGAGCGAGGGGGGCATACGCCTTTTTGTAGCAATTTTGATATATGATAATTGCTTTTACCGCTCTTTTACATCCTCTTCAATTAACTACTCTTTTTCTTCTTAGAGTGTGTGACTGCGAAGAATTGCACGAAAGGTTGCTTGACGACAGACGAAGGCATAACATTCCCAGACAGCACCGAGTAACCCCCGTGCCTCACGATACGACAACGACCGGGAAAGCCACACAAATACACGCACGATACACAAGCCCACACTCGGTCTATCTATCCGCTTAACCCTAACCAATATTTCACGAACAGCCAAACTAAGAAACGAACGCTTTCCTTCGTTTTCCGTATAAACACACACGCATTAACGCGGAGACAACTTCATCTATCAGATGTTCAGAGACACATGGTACCCCTTTGAACCGCCAGCCTGGCTTTGATATATTATCGCGCATTCCGGACGAGACGTAGGGGGCGCGACGAAACAACAGAAAAGAGTCTGACATTCCTGCACTGGCAGAAGCTGAAATCAAGACGCGGCTAATCCCGGAAAAATATGTTCCGTTTGATGAATCTATCGTTGTGCCCGCAACGGCATGCTGAACGATTGGGCCTTGAATGTGCACACGATATATCCGGGGAGAACTAGTAGGGGGCGATCATTGGTTATGGTTAAAGAATAACTTCAGGAAGTACCTGTGAACGCTCCAGTCATCGATCATGCGCGACGGTTACGGGTATTAGTGGTTAGCGAAGAATCGGGATCTTCAACGGTCGGCTGAGCGCTGTCTCCCCTAACTTGCTCGGGTCATGTATCGATGCATGAGCAACGAGCTGCCAGATTATATCCAAGCTCCTTCTGCAGATGCTCTTCGAGGTCTGCGAAGACGTGCCACTATCCGTGAGTTCACACGCACGACATTCACCAGAGTGCTCCAGCGGAAACGTCATAGAGCTTTCTGTTACACGTGAGCGCGAGCGCTAAACGTCATGTCTTTTCGTGTTCTTCTAAAGACGGGGAATATCCTGCAACTTAGTCGCAAGACGTTCATTAGCAGACGACAGGGTGAACGGTGTCGTCTGCTAAGTGAACAGTATAGGCTACATCCGATATTCCAGCGCCGCGCGATGATGAACATAAAACGCAGCGGAACATCTGCCCCGTGAGCAGCTTTTTGCCTTTTCTTCGAATGGAATATTCCGTGGGGATGTCGCTCATGTGCGAACAGACGGTAGCATATGGTGTCCATAACGTGCACGCTGCGGTTTTGAACCATGGCGCGTTGGCAGAAAGGGAAGTTGAAACGGAGAAAATAGCCTCCTCATCATCATTCACCCTTCTCGTATTTACCTCTCGTTTGGTGTTTATGTTACTGCGAAATATTATTTGTATCGTAGCCCAGTAATTTCCACGGTTTCAACGTTGTTTTAGACTTCTAAATAACATATGTGGCAGCGAACGTAAACCGAAACCAAAATTCCCTGCACCTATATTACTTCACGGCGGCGGCTCGCTTTTTCGAAGGTAGTGCCCTCTATACAGGAGTGACGTCAGTGAATAAGCCATATAGATTAAATTCCCCAATTTTATGAAAATCCGCCGAGAGTGTCGTTAGAAGCTGACTGATTCTCATTACTTTTTCCGAGAGAGAAGCACGGACATATTTTGGTACACTACACTCCCGATCTGCATAAGGGCGTCGCACAAAATGGCCTAAAATTTCCGTAACAGCTGACTCTAAAATGGTTCGGGGGAAAACACGCTCGAATAGACAGTCCCGTCATCATCCCAAAGCCCTGCGTGAACTTGGAAGGAACCCATTTATTTAATATCCCACATTCTGACCAGTGCCCCTCTTGACATTACATCTCCCCTAAAACTCATTTGAATCTCCCTCGTGTCCCTTAAAAAAGAAGAAAAAAATATTACACCCGTTTCCTACACCATTACACGTAGTCACACTTTACACAAACTTTTCTCCATCCATCACTTCTTTCTAGAACTCACGTAACTTATTCAGATATCCCCCGAAACCGTAACATTCACCGCGAGAATATTTCCCACACTATTACAGCAATTTCCCCCAAACGAAGCCAGCTTACCTGTGCCCAGGCAATGCCCTGGCTCGAGTTACTTTTTATTCTTTTTGTCGCCACTTACATTAATCCTTATATTTTAGTCGTCACGCCTTAGTACACGAGCCTGCATTTTTCCGCTCGCTGCGCCCCCACACGGCGAAAGGAACGCGTCCGAGCATTAAAACCCCCGACGTAGGCTCAATTTTTGGTCGACATCCTCACGTATTTTTCGTTCCTACACTTTTTCGGGTTCCCCCTCTCTGCTGAATTCTGATCAGTTATATAATGTGTAGAACCGCATGCTGGCACATATGCTTGTTTCGCCGCCTTCTGCCTTCTGGGTATTATAATAATGATGAAAGGCGCGGAAAGGAAAAATGAGAAGGTGAGAAAATAAGAAGTTGGTTCGACTTTCGTGCCTTGAGTTCTGCTCCATTAGATTCTCATTTCCGAGGCTGAGGCTATTGATTTGAATGCTGCTGACGATGGTGGTTCGCGGTTTCCTCCGCGCGAATAAGAAAAGGAAGAAAGAAGCGTAATAATACGTAATGCTGCAGCGAAAGGATTGGTTGAGGCCCAGGGCCATATATTGGAAATGAGCGCGCAATGGACTGGTAATAAAGATGAAAAAAGAAAAGAAAAAAGCGACATTGGAGAGAAAAGGGAAGAATCTTTTCTCAAAGACACTGCACACGTTGGAAATAATTGCGGGTTCAGGCTTTCTTTGAGCTACCTGCACTTTCGGGATGGAGGCTTTCTTTGTTTGTCCAAAAGTAATCGTGTGATCTACAGCTTAGTGAAGTTCCTTCTACATGACGTGCACGCCGCTGGCTATAGAATTGGCTACGCACGAGGGAAATTGGCTAGTTTTCACTACTTTTTCAGGACGCACGTTTGTTCTGTATTTTGACCTTGCAAACTTGATCTTCAGGTACTTTCCTAAGTGATCCCTTGGTCCCCTGTATTGCCAGTGATTATGTATGTCAAAGTTGTCTGAGACCCCCATACGTTAACATAGGAAAAATAATTAGAAAAAATCCAAAGGTATATATGCGGTTAGGTTTATTTTTAATTGTTTCGGCAGAAACGAATCCGCAACAAGACTGCGACATCAGGCGAATTTAGAGACCATCGAATTGTTGTCCTAAAAAGAAAGACTAAATTTTTTAAATCTAGTTTTACATGGGCATTATAAGAGCAACTGAAACAATTCCATTCAGCTTAAAGATCCCTTGACTTTGAGGTGCCGTCATCCGTTATTTTAAAGGAAATTCCTATAGTCGGACAGATGCCTTTAAATACTCATTTCTTCCAATAACAATTGAAGAATAGAACAATCTACACTATGAAATTTGTAGCTCCCAGTCATATGCAGCTTTTACAGAAAAGCTGGATTCCCGTTTCAAGTTCCCGAGATCCCCATTCCCATTTCAAGTTCTCATCACAGGATCCCAGACGGCTTTGATACCAGATGCTTATCAATTACTGCCTTGTCTTTTCTTTTGCGTTGTTGTCATGTGTGAGTGTATTTTCAATGTTATTGTACCACTCCTGCAATGGCTCCAGAACAGCCAGCAGTATCTTGAAATAAATAAATGAATGAATGAATAAACAATAAATAAGTTCCCTTTGTTCGGGATTAGATACAGCTCGATAACAACGGCGTCACTAGCACCACCATGAGTTTGCGTACAGAGAAGGTTATTGTCGTTCTGGCTTCTGCATGTGTACCTGTGTTATTGTGTGACTGGTTATCATTGTACTCTCCGACGAAGACAAGAACCCCTTGTGCAGCAATCTTACTGCTTTTTCACGTAAACGGAGTAAGGGACAAATAAGCTACCTCGATCGCAATTCATTTCCTTCGCTTAAAAGGTTGGTGGAACCGAAGTTAGTTCCTATACACACATAAATTTAAATTACCAAATCGGTTGTACAAAGCGGCGGATTGAAGAATCACTGTTTTTTGCACGCAACCTAAACCCCAATGTGACACCGATTTTAACGCTTTTTTTATTCCTCCTAAAAGAAAACCCGATGACCGAAGCAATCTTGTAGACGTCGCACATTTTTTTTATTTATTTATTATTTCCAATTTTCCACTCTGAGCAAATTCAGTGTTCACCAACGCATGCGCACACCGTGTTTGCACAACGCTACACTACTAAAGAAATTAATATTAATACAGAACATCCCAGCCTCCCACACCGAGCTGTCAATTTCGTCGCAACATTCAATTGCTCTGTCACAGTCAAAATGAAAAAGAAAGAAGAACCTCTGTTTGCATCCAATCTCCAGCAGCTTCTGAATGAAACGTCATATCTATCTCGCATACAGACAACCCTGCACACCGTCTTCCCTGCAGGATTCATTCAAATCCCAAGTTTTTATCTCCGAAGTCTATTATTCTCCGAGGCTGCTTTTTTGAGCACACAATACCTGGAAAGAATGAAACGAATTTTGTACGTTTCTTCCTCATCAGTACCAAAGTCGTCGATGTGTGCCGTTTGTTTAATTCTTTGCCGCCGTGCGTAGAGCGGCCCTCGCGAACGTCTGTTATGAAAACAGAGCTACATGTTTTGACTTTGTTCTTTGTGTTCAGCAGCAAAGGCGAATCTTTTCAAAGCGAGTGCTTCGAATTGATCTTCAGAACGGGACGCTGTGCTCTGCTGTGGCGCTCGCTGGCTTCACAATAAAAGTCGACGAAGAACGCCCGGTGGGTGATTGTCTCTGAAGGATTTCCTTTTCTTTTTCGTGTTAGCGCCGCGAAGCAACTGTGGCTATGAGCGGCGTACAGATGTACACAGATGGAGAGAGGACAGCAGGAAGGAGTGGGGGACAGTTGCGGCGGGTTAGTGTGTAGTGTGAGCGTCCTTTGTCCTGATTTGTTGAAAATGGCGGGCGTACGCCCACTTGTGGCATTATGGACCATGAAAAGGCATACTCCCCGCTGTCTCCACGAGTCAGGGACGTTGAGCACAGGGGCCGCACTGATAATGTTACGCTCTCATATTTTCAAAGCGCAGTCGCTTCAACGCATTTCGCGTATCACTCTAACGGTGTCATCGACCGGTTCCTTCCGATCGCTCTAGAGAGCTCTGGAGCTACGTTTCATCTTCGACTCGTCGAAACAGAGCACTCACACTGCGTTCGACTGGTTCATTCGGAACTCGGAGCGCTCTAGAGTGCTCTCACCAACGCCGTCGAAGCGGTTGCGAGATCTGGTTGGGTTCCGGCCACGTGACTGTGCCAGCTTCCGCTGAGTAGTGTTTCCGTTCCGCCATACCTGTCACGTGATGGGACTGCTTGCCGCTCAGGCGGGCAATGTCACGACTGTCGCAGAGAGGGGGGGGGGGTCGTGTGTCCTGGGCACACTTCACATGAAACTGTGCCCACATTTGCGTTAAAGCGTCTGAGGAAAACCCAGGAAGAAGCCTTAATTTTAAGAAAAAAGCGTACACTCCGCACTTTCCGCAAATAAGGAGTGATAACCGGTTAGCATTCGATGGTTAGCCTTCATCGTGTTATGCGATGAAGTTCTATTTTAATGAAGTTCTGAAGTTCTGTGTTGAAGTTCTGATGTGATCATGCAGAATCACCGATCCTCTCTTCCCACGAAAGGTCTTCCCCGCGGTATGCAGACAATGCTCCATCCATTACGCACTGGATCTGCGTTCACGAACTCGCAACTGTTCAAGATCGGCTCCAGGGAGGACTCCAGTTGCGGACACTGTAATCATCCGGAGACTATCGCGCATATCCTGACAGAATGCCGTGCATAGCATACTATGCGGGAAAGTCATCTTCCCCACGCCAGGCTTGGCATACTGACGGACGTCCTCTTCCCCGAAGGTTCTTGTGCGGAACGACTTTCAAAAACTCGCGGCCTCGTGCGTTTTCTTCAAGAAACGGGCCTAGCGGAAAGACCACTCTAGTGCACCTCTCACCTATATAGTGTGCCTCCGTCCCATCAGTATCGGTCATCCTGCCTATGCATCACTTTGAAATCCTCAACTCCCCTCTCCCACTTTCCTTTTTTTTTCTTTGCTATAGTCGTGACGATGCCCACTTGAGTGCGGCCAACAACGGCAAGCTACCTCCCCCCCCCCCCCCCTGTGTTTTAAAAGTTACGTGAATTACCTTTACTCCAGTTAGTCGTATTACCTTCTTTTTTTTTTTTTTCGTTTGTTTTAGGAGTGCACAACCGTGAATACCTTTCGGGACAAAATGAACTTCACAGAGTGAGGACTGTATTTCACGATATGTCCTATCGCAATCCCACGTATATATAATCTATATATGTCGCGAATAACAGTACTTAAACTAATATGTCAAGTTATAAAGTCTTGTGACAAGCATATAGGGCACAATTTATGAAGAAAGAACTATTTCTTACACAGTGGGCAGCAAATCGCTTGATTACATTGCGTTGTTCAATGAAATTCCCACGCAGCACATTATCAACGTACAGACTTACATTCAGGGGACAGTTTTCGATACTTGAATGACCGTTTGAGGTGGATGGGGGCAGGAACAGGGACTAAAACGGGTACTAATTTTAATATAGGGAAGTAGAAGCTGTAGTTATTCCCCAATTTCCTCGTTTCTTCCTTATAGAGTAACAGAAATGGCACCGACACGCTGTCGCACACGACACTGAGGCATTTTCAAAGAAAAGCGCCCTTTCCAGGGGTGACTTACACGGAATACACCCTCTAAAAAGGGTGTTAGACCATGTACGGTGTAAAAAGTGGTGTCAGTTATAGGACAAGCGATTTACACCCATAAGGGTGTTTTCCAGTTTACAGTATGGCTACTCCTACGAGGCTTCGGTCCAGCATCTGCAGAAAATTAAAAATTCAGCGGCGATTTAGAGGTAAATGCGAGAGAAATGCGTTCGCATTAAACGCCCTTTCCAGTCAATACTAGCGATCCACTTCCGGTCTAAACCCGACTTCCGGGTGTCCACTTCCCGTCTTATACTTGACTTCCGGTCCAACTCGACTTCCGGTCCTCCACTTCCGGTCTAACCTCACTCCCGGTTGTCCGCCTCCGGTCTATACTTGCCTTCTGATTCGACACTTTCAATTACTATATGTGAGTCCATTTAATTAACCTTTAATTACCGACGGTAACCGCAGGATACCTCAGGTAATCTTGAATTTCATTTAATTCCCTTTAATTAAGTTTACTTGCTTTCATTACTCTCAGTTTCCCGTTAATTGACATTAATTAGCTTTAATCACCAATCTTTGGCAATCTTTAATTTAATTTCATATTTCTCATAATTACACATATCTTACATTCATTTACCTTTAAACTCAACTGTCTTGCTTTAATTGCGACTGATTACCTTTAATTACTTTCAATTACTCCTACCTCTTACTCTTAATTACCTTCAACTACTTTAATTTCAAATCATTTACCTACATTTACATTCACCCTCTTATATCCCCTTTAGATGTCCACTTATACCTCTGCCTCGGTGAGGCTTCACCATCTCACACACGGACACATACATAGGGCTTTTTTTTTTTCATATTGACACTCCTAATGGTAACGCATTAATAACGCTGCGCACATGAAAGGGGGGAACGAGCCTCACATAAAACGTACACAGCCACCTTGATTCGCTGATTTGTGTCGACTCGACGTGTTTCATTTCTTTAATTATGAATTTATGATGTAACATAATTTAGTTTCTTGTTGCGAAGACGCTGACCTACCGGTCCTTCGACCACGACCCCTTTACAGCAGCACCGACAACGAAAAAGCAGAAACGTCACGCGCCCCATGATACAACAGCCAGCAGTCACGGGCGTGCTGGTTGACGAAGAACGTCGTTGGCCGTTGCAGCATTGCCGCATGAACGACAACAAGCGGCGCAGATATCAGACAGGAAGGAACCCGCTTCCTCAACCGGGACTCCATCGGTTTGGTACCAAGCATCGGACATTCGGAGGCCAGTAAGCCATGTCGCACGAGGAACTAGCTCTCCGCTGAGCTCTTCGCGTATTTGCGCATTGTCAAGTCCGAGTACGCCTCTGAGACATCACGACAGGAACAGGCGCCAGTGGAAATGTCGTCCGAGAATGTCCTCAAGAGAACGCACAGCAGTACCGACATCGTCTCCTTGGCTGAAATGCTGAGTGCAACCTCGGAGGGTCCCTCCGTGAAGCAGGAGGCCACTCCGGCGTCGTACCCGATGCTAGTCCTTGAAGCGCCGTCATGTTCGGACGTCAAACTGGAGTCATCCCAGTCGAGTACCTCGGCGAGTCCTGCTGGTGAACCACATGCGCATAACGCAAGTTGTGAAAAGATGAAGAAACGGAAGCAGCATGAAAGTACTAGACGACACTGCCCGAAACGTCTGTGTCGCGACTTCATTCCAATAGAGAGCGTGGACGGCGACCGTGACAATGGCACCGTTCCGGACCTGCTGAATGCTGGCGACGCCAAGCGCCTACTTCCGCACTTCGTGTTTGTTCTGCGAAATAAGCACGAGACAGGAGTGACCGCACTCTACCGATCTGCGGCTCTGAACAACGTCAGGTGTTGCTGCGTCGGCGAATCCAGCGCAGGTTCCACTTGGTCTTACACTATCTTCCTGAACGGGGCCGTGCTCGCTAAAGAGAGCGGGACAACCAGTGGAGAAGCCAGGCTCAATGCCATTGCATCCGCTGTAGCACACCTCAGGACCCTCGTGCCAACGTTACATGTCAGGACTGAGAAGGAATTTGCAGGCACGATAGCGACTAGGGCTACGTTGACCAGAGACGAGAAACCAAAGCCTCAGGCCGTAGCGGACGGCAGCGAATGCACCTTTACGTTCCGCCTGAACGTTTCCAATATGCTGCGAGAGTTCGCTGGCAACATGCAATTAGATGGCCTGGTCTTCCCGTGGGGCTTTAGCCGCGCCGAGACGAGGTTCATCATCCTCAGGGCACAAGAGTTAGGCTTAGAGTGCGTCTTTACGAGAGACAAGGAGCAGCACTACTTTAGCGTGGAGCACAAGATGAGCCCGCAAAGAATTGTGGACAAAGTGCTCCGCGATGGACCGACGGCCAGATACAGGATTGAGATACCGCTTGGCTCGCGCAAAGTGCCAGAAAGTTCATTTCATTCGTTTTCATTCAAATTCATGCATTCAGCGCCAAGGATGGCTGATACCGAGAATGCGGCACGTAACGTCAGAGAATAGCGCATATTTATAGCGCATGATGCGATTAAATATATTCTAATCAGGTACAATAGTGCATGTCAGTTTCTTGCCTGCACACGTGTTAAACCTTCTGGCGCGAAAGCATATAGAGCTTCCCCACTTTCTGCATCGCCACTTACGAGCTATACAGTCAACCCTCGTTTTATGAACCCTCTATTTGCGAATTCCCTCGGTTTATGAACGGAGTCACAAGGAACCAAACTTTTTCTATGTATTTCTCCCTCGGTTTATGAACCCTCGATATCCGAACTGTGAACGGATTTCAGGGAACGAACCGCACAAACGCATGTGTTACTCAGAGCCGTCCTGAGGTTGGTGCGCACGGGAATGTACTGGGATCCACTCAATAAAGATGAACAAATAATGAAGGTCATGCAGCCGCGCAGTGTCCCACAGCCACAAGAATAGAGGAGTGAATTTCCTGTGCTCACATCCACTATGCGATACGGTACTTGGAAGACCAGGCGGACGAGTCAAGTGCCAGACTTATAGCGTCTCTTCTGAACAAGATAAATACAGCCGAATGTATGGTGCAGAGCACAATTACGGAGTATTTTCAAAAATAAACGTAATCTAGTGCATTTCGTGTCGTGTTTCAGTCTCTTTCTTTTCAGAGCCCCTTGTACCTCGATTTATGAATCCCTCGATTTATAAGAACGATTTTTCGAGAAACGAAGGGTGTTCATAAATCGAGGGTTGACTGTGTTCTGCTTAGTACTTTGGGACCGAAAGGAATCTCTTTGAACCTCTGTGACGGAAAGGAATCTATTCTACCCGCGAACCTGTTCTTCGTAGGGTAGAAGGCAGTCAGTGACCTTGCAACCGGCGCTTCAACCACCGGCCTGTTGTCTAAAGAGCGCTGGTACGTGCCCATATACGACTGCCTGCTGCTGCGATCCTTCACGGACACGCAGAAACATGCACATTTTTGTCGCATAACATGGAAGTGCTACAAAACTCTGTAGATATCGCAAGAACTTCTTTTTCAGTCTTGTGCCATTACGCATGAACACATGCGAAGCCAGCGTCGTTGAATGCATGTTGGCCTTGTATTCCACAGGAGGCTTAAGACTTCGCAAAAAAATCACTGCAAAGGTTGTGGTATATCCGTAATCCTTGGAATGTGAGGAACATATATGTACGGAATATCTCGGTCCAAAATTGTGCAGATTTTACTGGAACGAATTATTACGCAGCGAGCGCTTCGCCTCTGTGAAGCGAGAGGGCGCTGAAAGCAACACACTGCCAGCTGCACACTGCTAGCCCGCCATAACACTGCTAATATGATCCGGCAAGAGCATGGCAAGAGAGAAGGAATGCAGGCTTGGAAGCAGACGACAATGCTGGGTGACGTCACGGAATCCTTCTCCGCCGTAGTATGGAACTCTATTTTCTGCTCTTCGCATTTCGGTTTCGATTTGCTATTGTCATCATTTACGAATGACTTACTCGAGCAAAGTGAATGTGAATGTTGTATTCGGTATCGAGGGGTGGTTCGTGTTCGATATGATGCTCACCTATTTTCTTCTTTTTTTTTTTCCGAATTCTTGCGAAATCTCCATTTAAACACAAGGCTTTATCTCCAAGTAAAAGGACACTCTTCCGTATTATCTTCCCACCACATTATCCCAAAAGAAACTTCATCGAAACAAATTTTAAAAAGCAACTTTAATTACGCACACCATCTTCCCCCCAATAAAATCACATGTCCCAACAACACTCTGTGGACATCGACTTTCCGAAATTCCAAAGAACCCCACGCAGGAAAACATCCGCCCGACGCAGTCACTCTTAATTTTCCACTAGCCGAGCGGTGCAACTTATGTTTCATTTTGTTATCGCTTTTCCTTTTTTTTTAAGTCCGTCGTCGTCTTTGCGCTTGTGTTCCTATTTGTCGGTGTAAGAAACCATTTGTCAAACGTCGGTGTTCCCAGCAAATCTGAGCGCTCAGTCCCGTAACAAATCGCTGTTTCCTTAGCCTGTTTGCCGCTATATACGAGAGTCGCGGGCATCTTCGTATGTTGCCTTTTTGTATCGACGTGAGAGGCGTTGTCGTTGCAGAGGGCACTAACAGAAAACAAGGGGGAACGATAGAAAGCTGCAGTGCCTTTCCATTGCGTATGTGCAGATAGTGTGATAGTGGTAGTTGTTTTTAACCGCGTGTTAGCGCCGCGAAGCAACTGTGGCTATGGGCGGCGTACAGACGTGATGGATAGACGGAGAGAGGACAGCAGGAAGGAGTGGAGGACAGGGGTTAGTATGCGTCCTGGGCCGACTTCAGGGAGAACTGTGCAGACACTCGTCTGATGGAAAGTCTTACGTAAAACCGAGGGAAAACCTCAAACAGCACAGCCGGTGCGGGAATTTGAACCCGCGTCACCTTCCGGTCTCGACGTGGAGCCCTATATCGGCCCATATTGGTAATACCGGACCAATATTTGACC
The DNA here is from genome assembly GCF_037126465.1 of Ornithodoros turicata. Lineage (NCBI taxonomy): Eukaryota > Metazoa > Arthropoda > Arachnida > Ixodida > Argasidae > Ornithodoros > Ornithodoros turicata. The sequence continues at coordinate 18,113,042 of NC_088204.1, forward strand.
AGTATTCCCGATGTTCAGTCAGTATATGGCGAGGTGTTGTGCGGCTTTGATAACCACTATGCTACGGGAGCTGGTAGCGAAGCAACTGTGGCTATATGAGCGGCATACAGACGTGCACAGACGGAGAGAGGACAGCAGGAAGCACCGGGCCAGGAGGGCTACTATGGGTCCTAGGCCGACTCAGGGGGAACTGTGCCGACATCTGTCTGAAAAAGACTGCCGGAAAACCGAGAGAAAACCTCAGGCAGCACATCTCAGTCATCCTCAAATGTACCTTTTTGCTGCGTGCACTTTTTTTCTGTTTCTTTTTTTTTACGTTCATCAAAGCGTTACTCCCCCGCTATATTCACTCACAATAGACCCATATAAATTTGAGGTATGTTATTGCTTCTTCCGAGTTTCTTGAACGTACTGTTTGTGGCAAGCGACCTTAGCGCTAGATATAGCCCTTCCATTACCGTGCGCACCCAGGAGCCCTCACGACATACTGGCGAGGGAGATGTCCTGTGAATGATATGTATATTCACAGGGCATTCACATTCACCGACAGGACATACATTTACAGGACGTTTCCCCTGCCAGGAATGCCTCGATGATCTACGCAGAGTGCAGCGCAAGGGCCGATTGAGGGCAATGTTGCATGCTGTCATTCCACCCCATGAGGTTTCCAAATTCCCTCCCAGGTGGGAATACCCCTGGAACAGTCGGTGATAGGATTCGAACCCCCCCCCCCGTCTCCCAGTCTTCAGCACGACCTTTGAGCTGTAGTTGATTGATTGATATATGTCAAAGATGGAGTAAAATCTATCACGCTTTGTAACAGCGATGGAACTTTGTTAGAAGCTATACGTACACTGCTTTCTCGGTTCATTTCCACTCCAGGCTTGCTCGAAACCCTGCTTAATTAATGAATAAGTCTAGAATGCAAAATATTTCCGCGGAACGGTTTCTTATGACAGCGCGCGACTCGGTTTACCAAAATGCCTCGAAAAATCAGCCTTATGCGGAGCGGCTTGTCCTTGGAGGCCCGCTCTCGCCCGATGCTGTGTCGTAGCGAGCAGCGGAGTGACGTCAACCTCACTTACTCTCTTACGGGCTCTCTGAAAGAGTTGAGGGAAAACTTGAGGCATCGTTGAGGGAACGCGTGCACGAGAGTTGAGGAGTTTCATCAGTGGTGTCCTCAGTATCTTCTGCAGTGCTTCGGGCACGCGCTACAGCCCTTAGCGCTCCTCGTGTGTCCCCATTGCCGAGGATGCCACTGAGGAATTTCCTGAACGTTCGTGCAAGCGGGTCTATGTCAAAGAGTTCTCTTTCGCGCTACAACTCTGCCACGCTGTTTTTTTTTTTTGTTTTTTTTAGGAACGCTTGTTGTGCCTCGTACATCCCAACGCAGCCAAAAAAGAAGAACAAGATATATATGGCAGGGTGCTTTACTACTCCTTTAATGGGAAAAGTAAAAGTAGTCGAAAAGTCCAGTTGGAATATGTTGTCGGGAAAGTGGCACCAAGAGAGCAAGCACAAAGGAACAGCCCCTACCGAGGAAATAGAGGAGGAAAATGTGGAGAAAGGTTGCTGGGGACGAGGCTATATTCCTCCCACTGAGCACTCTATACCGCCTCACCAGCGTTCCCTGTCTCCAGATATACATCATAACCCAGCACGTCTACGCACCTTCAAAAAAAAGAAAGAAAAAAGAAAACATGACATCAGCACACAACAAAAAAAGTCAGAAAACAACGAAACAAAATAGACGGAGTGTAATGAAGTTTTCTCCCTGTTGGCTCCTAATTAAGAAAGAAGACCCACGCACTCAATGGAACGGTGATAGAATCGTACGAACAACATGAGCAACAAGAAGCACAGCGAATACATTATATAACAGACGATATTATTTGACTCAGAGCGCCCTCTAGCAACAGGTGTATGAACGCATTTATAAATGAATGGGGAGGAGCTAAACTTCGCAACTCGGAAGTAAGCTTCCATTTTCCTCGAACAGCTCGGCACTCTCCCCTTTCTGCTCGAGCACATTGCGTTCTTTGTGCCCGAGTGTTTCTTTTTTCCTTCATTTTTTTCCTTTCGTTTCAGACGCAGTGCCACCTGGCGGTCTTCTTCGATATAAAAAGTGCAAGGTGGAGAGCCAAGGGGCCGCTTTCAAACGTAATTAGTTTCGTCGCGCCAAAAGCGTTGGCCTTTTGCTATAAGAGGCGGAAAGAAAGTAAATAAAAATGAAAGATGCGTAGAGATAAAAAGAAGAAGAAAACGGCAGACGGCACCACCTACCTTGCTGAGGTGAGATGAGAGAAATTGAGATTGGAGAAGAGGAAGGAAGGTCACTACTTTCCTCTTGTCTTCAGGTTTCCCTCTTTTCGCATCTAGAGTCGCATCAACGGTGGGATAGCGACGAAACCGAAACTGAATTTACACAGGAAAAGAAGAACAAGAGGAGAGCGAAATTTTCTCTCTCCGGGCTCGTTCCCCAAATGCTGTAGGGTAGTGTTTCATAAAATTTCAACAGCTTCCACGAGGCATGAGATATACGAAAGCTTAATAGAGAAAAACAGTTTGAACTTAACCATTCAGACAGAATATTTTTGATCGTGAGATATTAAAAAAAAAAGAGCTGAAAAATATCAGTTAATATCGCGTAAGAGTACACGTTTGGATAACAGCTCCCGAAAAAATAGATGGCGGTGGTGGCGGTAACGATGGAACTTGGCGTAGCCCCTAAAAATATAACTTCACAGTATAACGCACAGAGTGACGAACGCACTAAAAAACGAAGGGGAAAAAAATAAAGAAAACAATATTCGACACTCTACACGCGCGCCATTTTCAACAAGCCTGAGTAGGACCACGGTCCCTTGATAGCTTCCAAGCTTGAAAGCTATCAAGGGACCGTGGTAGGACGTACATGTCTGACAAAGCGTGATGGCGTTCACGAAGGCAGATCACTCGATAATAACATGTCACCAACCAACTATGAACGCGTCCGCGCGCCGCTCAGTACTCCCTCTGATCAGGAATATGTCCCAGACGAATGTCCCAGGAATGTCCAGGAATATGTCCCACGAGGCCTCACCTCGCACATTAAGCGCACTCGCGAAAGGACCTCAACACAGAGCAGTCCAACCACGAAATTTCATTTTCTTGTGTTCCACTTCGGTTTGCATGTATAAGCGGCTCCAAAGTGATGCTAGGGGGGTTTTCGTGATGTCACCGCGAAGCAACAGCGGCTATGAGAGGGAGATACGGCTACTACACCCAACAATCCACCATCATCCCGAGTGACATAGTTCTTTCCCCTCATTTGCTAACAACGGGGGGGGGGGGGGGGGGCGTCCACCATTTTTTGTGATGTTATGCAGTTAATGGTTGCCAGAAAAAAATGGCGCATGACCCCGTTTTCATCAAATCAAGGGAGATGAGGTTGTCATTCGTGGTGATAGCTGGCTAGGAGTGTGCTATGTGGTGAAGCTCTGCATTTAGAATGTAGAATCAACGAGATAGAAAGGGAAAGAGAGAGATAAACCTGCAGCCATATTTGAAGCCACCCTGGATGGCGCCATGTTGATCTCACCTTGCATTGTTTGCAAATGGCGGGTATTAGGAACTCATGCGGTGAGCGTCTTTGCGCGCGTACTCTTCGCAACTCATTTATTGGTTCCGTAATGCCGCCAACAATTTAAGGAAAATACTTTATAGCGAATTCAGCTGATTGTTTTCGTGCAGAAAAAGTTGCACTGTGCATGTCCTACGGTCGCTTCAACCAAACGTGCGTCGCGCACTCGCGTTTCATTGGTCCTTCGGTTCGCGCCTCGTTCGTTTTTGCCTTGAACGAAGGAGTGCGAGAGGTCTCCTTGAAGCTTCAAAGTTCAAGGGCAAACGGCGGGCGGTTGCGCGCTCTAGTGCAGAGTGTGAAGGGAATTCAAGGTGGGGAATTGCGGCAATGAAACAGTTCTGATTCGCACTTCGGGGATGAAGTGACACTGAAACTAACGCGCTCCTACACGCTTAAAACAGAACTTCACCGCATAGCACGCTCCTATCCAACCATCATCTCGAATGACATCGTTCTTTGCTGGAAACGGGAGGCGTACGCCATTTTTGTGACAATTGTGAACTGCATGAGTGTCACAGAGAAGGCGTACGCCTCCCGCTTTCAACAAATCATGGGAAAGAACGATATGATTCGAGATGATGGTTGGGTAGGAGCGTGCTATGCGGTGAAGTTCTGTTTTAAGAGTGCGTCCAACCATCGTTCCGAAATACATCGTTCTTTCCCAGGATTTGTTGAAAAAAGGGGTGTACGCCCCTCTTGTGACACTTATGCAGTTATGTTTAGGTGTCACAAAAAGGCGTGTGCCCGGCGCTTTCCGCAAATCGGGAGTGATCATGGTAACATTCTGTGCAATGGTTGGTCTTCGCTGACACACATAGCCATAACATCATTTGTTTATTGCGTTGTTGTTCTTTTTTTTTAATAAACAGCTGGCTGCTGTGGCAGAGAACACAACAATGTCCTGAAGTTCCCCTTTAAACGTGTACCTAAGTTTTATCTGAGTTACTGAGCGTTACAGAGGCGCAGTTGAAGTTAATACTCGTGAATTAAAGCGAATTAACAATCAAGAACAAATGTATATGAGCGGAGACACACAACAGGCGGACAACACAACAACGTCAAGCTCCACTTTAAGAGTGTAGCTACGTTCTATCTGAGTTACTTAGCTTTACAGAGGCGCAGTTGAAGTTAATACTCACGAATTAACGCGAATTAACAAAGAACGCAAATTAACAGTCAAGAACAAATGTATATGAGCGGAGACGGCGAGCAAAAGGGCAAGGAGAGAACCCCGTTCACCAAGCGTGATCGCAACCGAGATCGAAGGGGATGGAAAAGAAAGCCACGCTGCTCGGAATGAAGACGTTTTTTTTTTTTTTCTTCTTCTCCGTGCTTATCAATCGATTAATAACCCCCTTTTCTCTTTCGTTGGTGTGCTTAACCTCCGTGTTCGATTCGCTGCGCTTCGTACCGAACGTGTGTTGTTCGCAAGTTGTTAGCGCCATCACGGTCGAATAATGGTAATATGGCAGGGGCACATTGGAAGGTGTTTATGTGTGTGTTCATATTTACTCCCCGGTTATCGGAAGGCTTTGCGCATTTGCGAAAGAAGAGCCCGGCGTGCACGAGAAGATGCTGGTTCAGGATGTTGCGAAACCGCGCGAGTGATTGGAGACCCCCAGCCGCAATGGCTTTTGAGATTATTAATTTGAGTTTGGTTTGATATGAACCGGATGATCGGGACCTTTGAATGTGTTAGGATAGCGCGGCAGCGACGTGTCATGTATGGAATCTCTGTAGAGCGAGCAGAAGCTTGCTGAGTTTGACCGCAGAGAGAAATATTCAAGTTATACGATTACAACAGTGAAACTCGGGACACCGAAGAAAAACAGGAGACGGCACAATCTCAAACTCAACTTGTGTCGATTGTGTGTGGTGTGTCAGATTGTGTTGTCTTCTGTTTTTCTTCCGTGACTAGGGTTTTACGGTTGTAATTATGTACCACCTCGCCCTTGCCCTTCTGCCATTAAGCTATACGAGTTATCAAATTATTCAAGTTAGAGTGTGGTTGTCTATAATCGAAAAATGTATTGGCCTCTCTTCTGGCTTGCCCACCTACTTTTTTTTTCTGCTTATAAAAGTAGATGGTGCATCGGAGTACCATAGGTTGCATATATGAACACACATTTTTTATTTCTTAATCCATCTATATTTTGGCAGGAATATGCCAGATCTAAACGACTATGCCTTTCGCATCCATATACAGACGTCAGCCAGATGAAGCTTGTATTCCACTATAGTCCAGGAATTCACTCCTCGCTATTCCAGTGGTGTAAAGACGTTGTTGTCAAACCAGAGGCTGCTATAGACTGAGCTCATGCATAACGGGTTTTCCACACCCACGACCCCTACTTCGCATTTTCCCAACTCACGTCTGGCCTCATCTGTCTCGTATATGCCACACAAAAACTTTTATCAACAAGCACCATACATTTATTGAACTTTTACAGAAATTAAGTGCACCTTAAAGTGCATGCATGGGAAGTGAGAAATAAACATGGTCCTTCAAGGCCTGCACTCGCAAAACGAAATTCCACCGCATAACACGCTTCAAGCTAACCCTAATCTCGAATGGCATCGTTCGCGCCTCTGGTTTGTTGTAAACGAAAGGTGAACGCCTTTTTGTGACACTTAGTAGCGCGCTCTTAAAAATGAACTTCACTACATAGCACGCTCCTAGCCAACCCTCATCCCGAGTGACATTGCTCTTTCCCCTGATTAGCTCGAAACGGGGGCGTGCGACTTTTTGTGACAGTTACGCACGCTCTTAAAAATGGTGGTGGTGGTGCTGGTGAAAGGGCCCACAGACAGAGGTGGGCAACGTCAGGGCTGACGCCCTGGGGGAATGTGCGTCCTGGGCCGACTTCTAAGGGAACCGTTCCGACATATGTCCGAAAGCGTCTCAGGAAAATCCAGGAAAAACCCCAGCCGGCACTGGGATTCGAACCCGGGTACCTCCCAGTCTCGACGTGACATGGCCAGCACGCTAACCACCACATAGCACACTCCTATAGCTAACCATCGTCCTGAGTGCATGACGTCGTTGTTTCCTCTGATTTGCTGAAAACGGGGGCGTACGCTATTTTTGTGGCATTATGCTGTTCGTAATTGCCAAAAGAACTTTATTTCTAAGATGAGGAATGAGGAGGTTTCATCGCCAGATAATTGCCACAAAAATGGCGTACGTCCCCAGTTTTCATCAAATCAAGGGAGAGAACGTTGTCATTCAGGATTGGTTGGCTATAGAAGCGTGCTATGCGGTTTTTTAGCTCTGTTTTTAGAGTGCAGTAACGTTAGTTGTCACAAAAAGGCGTACGCCACGCGCTTTCCACAAGGAGCTATCGTGGTATCATTCTCCGCAATGGTTAACCATCAGTGTGTTATGTGGTCTGTTTGAAGAGTCTTCAGCGCGTGACCTTGGAGCAACAACAAAAGAGCAGATGCTGTATACACACTCTACGAAAAAATGAGTAAACTGGGGAGTAATTGCAGCTTCTAGTCCCTTAGACTGCAATTAGTCCCCATTTTAGTGCCCTAATCCCAATGTTTACTCCCCGGGGCTACAAATCGTCACTGAACTTCGCAAATGATCTTCCTAATGCAGCAGTCAATACGTATATATGTGCTCTTGGTCAATTTGACGGCATAAGTCTGTATAACTCAGCCAACGTGGCAACTTTCCACCCACACAGAGTAAGAAACAGTTAGCGCTCCTTTGTTCGCAAATTGTGCCCTACGTATGCCGCAAGATTTTATATCACTCGATATATCACGGTTGACGGTTTGATTCAAAGTATTTTCATGCATACACACGAATTATGTACCTGGGACTCTTGGAACATAGCGTGAAATACAGTCTCCACTCTGTGACATTTATTTACTCCCGTGCATTTACTCCCGAAAGGGACGTTTTTTTTGTGTGTGTGTGGCAAGGCACTTAGTCCCCAAAAGGAGTAAAATTGCTCCTTCATTTCTTACAGTGCAGTCGGCCGCACAGCTCGTTCAAAGAAACTGTATAGGACCACATTTCGCGCCACCCTTTGGCCTCCAGCGGAGCGACGTGGCCACACGGCATTGAAAAGGAGAGCAGAAAGAATAGCGCAGAGAGCACATGGAATGAAAGCCGGTCGGAGAAGCCCCATAAAATTTGCCGTACGTGCTCCCTTCAAAGGGCCGAGGACTGCAATAACAAGCGACCCACCAAACGAAGCGCGAAACGCACACTCACTATATAATATAAAAGCTCTTTACTATACGACAGCAGCGCCGCATCGCTGAGCGTGAAATTCAATAAAGGGCATCCCAAAGGTTTCTTTCTTTTCAAAAATTTTTAATAAGGGTCTCGCGCCAGAATGTGTGGTTCAAAAGATTTTGCTCCTTCTTCTTCCCTGTCGGAAAAGATGGAGATATTTACTACGGCTTCGAGCACTCGTTTTTTTTTTCTTTTTTTTTGTGTGGGTCCTGATTTTTGCACGTTTCGGTTTGTTTCCATAGGAGTCGGACTTTTGCCGCAAAGGGTTGTTTGTCGTGCGTGCTTGCGGTGATACGCATTCATTTCGGAACGTTGTATATAAGAAAAAAAAAAAAGAAATGCGGACTATAGCGTGCGAACGCCCTTACAAGCTGAAGCGGTGCTTTGATTTAACACGCGGCTCTGCAACCGCTTCGGCATTCGCTTCAAAAGAGATAAAGGGATGTAAATCTTAGCACGGAAAGCAGTGCCTGGAAGAATATAGGTACGTAAGTGTGTTTATACAGCCTCGCACGTATTGAGAACGCATCAGTCGCTTGTTTGTGTGAAGCACTTCTACAAAGAGGGTAAACCTAGAACGACGGTTCCCATACACTACACGAATGGTGTACTATATACTCGTGTTCAACTTAAGAAGGAAAAGAAATCTAGCCCGTCAGCTCTCAAAATATCACTGCGCCGCGGATAGGATGGCTGGAGACAGGGAGGCCACCGTCCCTTCTTGCGCCAGATAATGTAATCCACCATGCTCACTCTGCTTCCGTATTGGCTGTTAAGTCTGGCCGCATGACACTACGCTGCGGAAGAAAGTGCGCTCCCCTAATGATGGCGCATGGTGGCGCTGCAGTAAGTCTACTGGCGCGCTATTGCTTCTCCTTATCTCCAACGGCGTATGTAGTTAACGAACTAGATTTCTTTTCCTTCTTAAGTCGAGCACCACTATAGTGACATTAATAGTGCCGTGATATAGGGACCAAGTTCCCGTAAATGTCTGTCCAATAATATTCTCAAATACTGAGCAGTACGCTTAATTTTATGCCCGCACAATCAATGTCATCTCAATGAAAGCTAGTCTTAACTTATCATACATCTCACATCGACGCAGTGTTGCTCGTCTCTGTTTGTTCCACAAAACGTATTATCACAACGATATCCTATGACGCTGTTTAATTTCTAGTCTATTATATATTTCTTCACGGATGGACCATGCACAGAAGGTTGACATTCCCTTTTGCACAACCAACAGCTGCTTTCAGTCATCCCTATACCCAAAACTTCCTTGGATCGGAACTCCACGATTCTATATTTCACCCATTACAGGCCCTGTGTGGTCACCTTCACGTGGGGCCCTGTTTCACATACGCCGATTAACATTTGAACCAAATTTAACGCTTAACTCTGCTTCAATAAAAGGAATTATTGACACTGAGACATTCAGCACGTCACCAACTAACGTTTGTAAAGAAAGATTGAGCGTTACTTCCAGTTTTAGCAACCCTCGATCTCGGTTCAAAGTTAACCAGCGTTGGTGAAACCGCGCCAACTGTTCTGTATTTTTAGTGCCATTTTTCACTTTCGCTCTTTATTTTCTACATGTATGTCCACTTATATTTATATTTGTGCTTGATGTTACTGTCCCTCCCCTCCGTAATGCTAATAAGCCCTGAGGGTATCATAAATAAATAAATATACACCACGCATTTAAACACAGGGGTCACAAATGGTCCTATTGGCATCCTGGTTCAGTAGGCCATGAGGAACATGACGAATAATGAAGTTAGCAAAATGTAGAGAGACACAGTTAACCAACGGTCAAACATGGGTCAACCCTAATGACGGACAATTCACGGGTCGCGTAGCGACCTAGACGGCAGACTGACTGACAGGTCTAAACTCCTTCAAAGAAGCTCGCATACGATCCATACGGTCCGTCGATACGATCCATACGATCCATACGGTCCGTCTTTCCATACGGTATGCACTCCACAAGGCTATCGAGCGCGCAACACATCTTCAAGAATGCTAATGAGAAGGTATACGCTCGTAAGTCCGTTCGCAAGCTCCAAATATTGTAGGCATACCTTTTCAGGCACACCATATTTCGTTTGATACAAGCTTATTCTTCGTTTACGATCATACTGCAAAAGAGACTCCGTGAGATTCGACTAAGCCAGGAGGAGCTCAGCTGTGTTCGATGTATACGGCCGGGAATAGCTCCGCAGACCTAGTTAACGACGTGGCGAGGCTTAATTCCGTGTCACTCATCTCGCTATGTTGTCGTGACCGTGTTTCCCTGGGTGTAAATGAAAGCGAAACCATTAATCACCGAGCTCCCCGCAAAGAAATCCAGACAGCGTGTGATGAATGGTACGCGCTGGTAACGATAGGTGGCGCAAGATGAAGTCCACCTGGCAGTTCCACGAAGGACCGAACGCGAGATGTAGTGAGAGTCGTGTCCATTTCGTGCTTTCTTAGATTTGGCCGTAGATAAATTAAAGGCGGTGATTGGAGGTCCCACGAGGAGGAATTCAATCGTCTCGACAAGAGTCGCAAGCTGACAAGAATATAAAGGAATCTGTGTTGGTGTTACGTTTGATATACACAGTCAGTTGAAAGTTCGCGACGGAAGTCCAGTATTATACGACCAACAGAGATCGTATAGATGATAATAATGAAATTTGATATTATAATCCAAGAGCGGGAGACTGTAGAAAAGATGAATAAGTGTGCTTCTGAACGAGGCCCTGGTATACATGTTATAATCGGTTGAAGGCCTGACCGGTAAAGGATGCCTCTCGATATGCCTTTTCTTCAATTAAATGTCATTGTTAAAACAGTTAATTTAAGCGACACCACAGTGGTCGGTATGTGAATAATTTAAGCCTAACCTAAGTATCATAAATCCATCTAGGATCCCAAGATGATATGCCAAGGTCCATCTATAGGGACAAGAAGTTCAACATTACGAGAATGTTGCCTAATATGGTTTCCGACGGACACACTGTGGAAACGCTTCGCCTCAAGCTGAAACTGTGCTTTCTATACATGAGTGAGATGCGAGACATGCAGCCCCACAATGAAGCGTCCTGCTGTCTCTGTCTAGGCCTCAGGTGTGCTATGCAAAACATGTTACTTTATTCTGTTGCCCGGCAACATATAGTATTGCCCTTGTTGAGCGTTACAGCGGAAGAAAGCAATTCTACTCGGAAGAATCTACACAACTGAACGGTAACATCTTCTTGAGTCTGAGGAGCAACGTGGGGACAAAAGCAGGACGATCACAGGACGGGACAAGTACCGACGACGACGTCGGTTCTTGTCCCGTCCTGTGATTCTCAAATTTTTATCTTATATGCCCATGAACAGCGGTAGCTGTTGATCGTCCTGATATCGTCCTGTTTTCGTCCCCAAGTTGCTCCTCAGGCTCAACGAGATGTTACCGTTCAATCGTATATACTAGCTTAACTTGCCTCCTCTTCTTATGTTCAACGAATCTGCACAGCGTGCAGGATCTACTTGTTCTGCTATGATACCAACGGAAAGTCTCAAACGGACAGCCTACCTCTTTCTCACCCAACGTCCTCGACTGCAGCAGAGCTTTGCGGTACTTTGTTAGTGCTGCAGTACGCAAAGCATCAATGACCGCCGACTTCTCACAGGTAACCTTTACCGACTCCATGGCAAGTCTTCTGGCACTTCGTTCTGCCTTATATATATATCCTGGTCGCAGTGTATAGCTGTCATTGCTCAAGAAGCCACATGAAAGTAGAACGCAGTTTCAAGAGTGCACGACACCGTCCTGCAATGGATGTACCCGCTGAATGTTAGGACTATAGTGGAAACGAAACTGCAGAAGCAACGGCACTCACTGCTCACCAGCTAGCCAGTGTATATATACGCCTCGTATGTACTTTGCGGTGTATGATGCCAAGAGAACACTCGGCGAAGCGTGTGGCAAAGTACGCAAACGGATGCGGTTGGCTGGTATGGGCTCCAGTCTCCTAGCAAGTATCACCACCATACGTCGACCTTATCCTATCTTTTGGTTGGTTGGTGACGTTCCATTACCAAGCAGTCTGCCTGTCGGCATGTTGCTCCTGCTGGTTACTCTGGGAATCATGCGCCCTTGGCCGACTTCACAGGAAACTGTGTCGACGTTTGCCTTACAGCGTCTTGTGGAAACCCAAGAAAAAAAAAAAAAACAGCCAGCACAACCGGCAAGTGGATTCGAACCCGTACATGCGGAGAAGCAGAAAATATCGAAAACATTTTACTTCGCTGGTTTCGGTACAGTTAACATCAACGTCGGCTCAGGACGCATACTAACCACTCCTGTCCCCCACTCCTTCCTGCTGTCCTCTCTCCATCTGTTTACACCTGTACGCTGCTCACAGACACAGTTGCTTCGCGGCGCTAACACGGAACATCAACAAAAAAAAAGTTTACATCAACGTGTTCTTCGTGTTGCCTGACCGCACCTCGTCCGTTAGACTTGACAAAGCCGCTGGGGATTGGGCGGTTGGTAGTTAGGGTGATGACGAGTTGACGAGTTGAGGTTTTATTGAGTGTGAGCCATCAAGGAAAAGGCGATGAGCAACTGCAGTGCATTTGAAATTCCTCAGTGGACCATCTCAGCCACTTCCACATATTAGTAGCTAGTTAGCTACGTTGTCCCTTATTTTTACACACAGACACATGTACACATATTTTTACTTCCGTGTATGTGATTTGGAGTCTCCATATTCCTCGTCCTACATATAAACATAATCATGAGCGAGACGACTTGTTGCAAGCATACATCGTGTGATGTGACGTGATAGAAGAAGGGGAAAAAAAGAATACATACATCGTTCCTGATTCTCGCTTAGCCCTGAGGGATCCCTGCGCTTCGAGGGACCCTTCCAGTAGCTTTGGCAATGCATTGTGCACGCGCGCCCAATGCACTGCAAAAGCTACTGGAAGGCTCCCTCGAAGCGCAGGGATCCTTCAGGGCTGAGCGAGAATACGCAGGCTCTCGGAGCCCTGAACATCGCTACCCGGCGCTTCTTTTAATTTAGCGATAAAAACATTTTCCATATGTTCATTGTCACGTGACCACGTTAATGAGACTTCAACTGTCACTTGTCCCGTACTAAAAGTACCAGCCTATCTATAACTCTTCCCACATACAGCACCATTTCCGTACACGTTCATTTATAACTGCCGTACTGTATCGAATTCAAATCCGCAACCACTGAACCGCGGCGTGCTGCACAAAAGCCGATATCAGTCAAGCACGCGCGTTTTATTATCAGACAAAAAAAAAAAAAAAAAGAGAGAGAGAGAGAGATATTGGATTGGAGCAATGAATGATGGTCTCTTCACGAACAAATCCATACACGTGAAAGGAGCGTTTCTAAAATCGTAAAACGTCGTATGTTTTTGGGCTTTTAACTGAGTAACTCGCGCCCTCTACCTCTCAGTATCGGCGTCTCGAAGTCGCGCCTGAGATCGCACCACAAATCAAACCAGACGACGCAAGATGTCTGTTTAATGTTGTTTTTGTATGGCATTAGTGCCTTTTGCAAAACAGCCACGAACGGAACCAGATGGAAGGCACCAAAAAGCAGTGCCTTTCCAAAAAAGGCGGGTAGCTGGAGCCCTCTGGGTGTCAAAACCAACGACGTGTGTCGCTGCGATCAGTGCAGGCGATTCAGAATATTTAAATTTAAATTTTTATTCCATAGTGACTTAGCGTCTCCGTGCCAGTAAATATGACTCCCATCTTTTGTGCTTTGTCTGCCTTCAGAGAAGACAAAGAGCGTCCGAAGAACAAAGAAGAAAAAAGGAAACAAGAAATAGATGAAGCTGTGTGGCCAGATTCAGTTCATCATGCAAAATGGCTTCGCGGTTTAATGATCCGAGGAAGAAGCCCAAAGAGAAGAAGGGGAAGAGATTAAAAAAATGAAGAGGGAATGGGAAAATACGACCACTGTCTCGTCTGCTATGAAAAGCACGGCTGTCGTAAATCACTATCGCGCTCACAAGGCGTGTGCCCAGACATAGCGCAGTTGCAATAAGCTGGTTTCGCAAGTTCATGTATAGGACGCGTTGCAAGGAACTGTTTTGGAAGACATCCAGAACCTTTCAAAATGTTGGTTGAACTCCGAAGCACACGTCTAGTTTTGCTGTCTTCTTATGCATCTTCTTATATTGCTTGTGTATGCTGTATTCTTATATCCTTGCTGTCGTCGACAAGCAAACTTCAACTGCCGTTAAAAGTGAAACGACCTTTCTCAAGGAAGGTGCCCAGGGAAAAACAAAAACCGGAAAAGAAGCTGATGCAGAACCCTAGCATTCAATGAGGCAGAGTACATCTACACTGCAATTATGTGCTTTCCGCCAGCACCGTGAAAGCAACAAACGAAAAAAGCGCTGAAAAAGTAAGCTTTTTTAAGAATAGTTGCAGCTATCGTTGCAAGTAGAGGACCGACCGCGTAACCTTCAAGACCTCACGTAGAACAGCCACGTGACCTCTCCCGCTCCCTCCTCCCCACGCACACACGTAGATCGTTACTCCCCTTCCTTCTCACACACGTCCCCCCCCCCTTTTATCAAATCCACAAAATCGTACGTGCCTTTGGGAGCTTCGTCATACACACTTCATGCACCCCTCCTCCCCCCACACGTCCTCTACTACCTCCACCACGATGGGTTTACATGCACCTCTGCAACCAGACACCCACCTTTGGTCCCCCATCCCGTACACCCTTATCCGCTCCCCCAACTCACACACCACTATCGCGCCCCTCGGACCCGTATGCCTCGTAATATAACTCCTCCGGCATCCTGTAGCCTCGCGCGTGACACTCCATTCATGAACCAGTGCCCCCGGTGCCTATACCCCCCACAACTGCCCGGTACCACACATATTCCTCGAATAACCGCAGCCATATTGTATGATTTTGCTCTCTAATGTCTCTAATGCAAGAGATACGAAAGTGACCGCTCGTGCTTCTATTGGATAGACCGCGGACCCAACCCGAACTGAGATTATGATCCTTTGTGATGGTCAGCAAGCCGGTGCAACCCTTTCCCATTCAAGGGATGTATTCGACCCTTCAGCTGAAATCTTCCTAACGAATTGTTCCCGTCTTGACCGCAGGGGGAAAGATACGGGACAAAAGGACGCTGGGTGAATGAGTCAGACATTTGAATGCGTTTTACCGAAGCTAAGCCAAGACAGAAGATGGCTCTTATGAACGACTAGCGGTAGTTATTGGTACTATCACGCGTGAAGATGCGTGCTGTGATACAATGGAGAAACCGGACATTATGCATAGTAGAAAACGTAACACACCACTGTCCCGGAGCAATGCCGGCGACGATATATAGTATGTATAGTAGGGGAAAAAAATATCCGGAGCTTTTTGGCTGCACGCACAACATATCTATGCAAGTGCTCAAACGTCGCCACGCCAGTACTGGACAGCTGTTTCGGCCTTATTCGGCCATCATCAGCAATAGCAGTGTGGAGGCGCGGATCTAGGGGGGGGGGGGTCCAGGGGTCCGAACCCCCCTCAATTCCAGACTTAAACATATAAGGTTCAATGGACCAATCCCAGCATGCACCTGGCACTTGTCCATAGCGGACACCCCCCTCGGAAAAATCTTAGATCCGCCCCTGGCAGTATGTATAGTATATAGACCTTGAACGTTTTATGAATAGATATCTTCAAACAGTCATTGCTCATTCCTAATTCGTTTGAGCCATGTCAAACGCATTGTCTTTTTAATATTGTGTTTCTAATCCAGGTGCCGCCTGTGCTGTCTGGGTTTTTTCCTGGGTTTTCCTCAGACGCTTTCAGACATATGTCGGCACAGTTCCCTAAGAAGTCGGCCCAGGACGCACATTCCCCAAGGGCGTTAGCCGTGACGTTGCCCACTTCTGTGAGGCCGACAACGGCGAGCCCTTTCACCATCACCACCACCACCACCTTTCTAATACAATTTTAGTGTGGTGGTGATGACAATGATGATGATGGGGGCAAGGATGTTGAGTGTGTTTCGGACGCTTTCAGCGGTTTTCTCCAATTAGTTTAGAAACTATGGCCCCAGTCTCTTATGTGATGACGCGCAGACTAGATAGAGTAACAACCTGCTTGAACACAGAATAGTTCACTCTCTTTCTCTGGAAGAGCTACTTTTATTTTTGCATACCTCTGAAACCCTCTGCAGACGTGTGAGCGTAATATACGTACGAATTAATTATAAATTATCAATTATGATTAATTACAAACAGCTGCTTTTGCGTACCTCACACGACTCTTGAAGTGGTAATGTAAGATATATCACGTGTTTAAGTATCTGGATTGAGGATCACAATATATAAACGACGATCAATGTGTCAACGCACATGGTATTTGTAGGCTATATACGTGGCAGATTAGAAATAAAACAAAGTTCTCTTTAAAGTTCGCGAGCTTGAAATACCATATAAATTGGCTCTTCGCATTAGGTTGGCTTTCTTCTTACAAGAACAATATCGCGGAGTTGTACTTAGGGAGTTTCAATATAGCGGAATCATTGTATGAAAACCATATGATAGGACGCTGCCAAATCCGAGATCAGTAATGTGACGTCATCCACTTCAAAGCAATAAAGCAACTGGCATACGTTTTCGCGCCCATTATCGTGAACACTTTCCGACCCAAAAAAACTCGTCGTCACATCTCTTCATAATGCAGGAACAGTGCAAGAACACAGTTGAATAAGCTTCACTTGCCCGCCACCAGGTCCTTAGGCCCATGCCTTTCGAAAGGTAGCGTATTAGTGCACTCACCTGGAAAGGAAAGAGACAGGACACATTAAAACCACAGTACCGAGATACACACTGCACGTCAAATATTAGATTCACATAATACGTCACTACATCTCGACAGGATTCACGGGCGCAATTCTTCGCGTAAAACCCGATTTCTCGATTTCTCCGCACGTCCTTTTAATGCTATACACGTCAGAAAGCCGTTAAGCTTCACGCCTTGCTTCGCACGCACTCAATAAGGGAAGTATATGCGTGCTATAGCCAAGACAAAATTGATTTCAAAATTGCGTAATCTGACGATAATGGGGCGTCATTATAAAGAAGACTCCGGGGTGGCATCGTGACACGCCATCCGGCTGGAGAGCCGTAATTGCAGAGAGCGCATTGACTTCCCTTCTCCATGGCAAACATTATGTGCCTTTTACGGAGCAACGGACACCTGGTGATAGCGAATGGAATAACAGCGGAGTATCACGCATATATTTCGATGTATCTGCAATTTGCACGAATTGTGGTCAAGTAAGGAGATGGAGGAGGTGGAGTGACATCTCTGAGCGATCTGTCTGCCGGCGTCGAGCCATGTAGCTTGTGGGGGGATCGTGCGACCTGGGCCGACTTCACATGAAACCCAGAGAGCACAGCCGGCGCCCGGATGTGAACACAGGTCACCTCCCAAGTATCGGCGTGGAAGTTGAGAAAGCGGAATTGCCAAGTTGAGTGACGAACGCGAACAGATGACAAAGATAACATGAGCATTACGTCATCGCATTCTCGACGGAAATCATTATAAGAACAGATAATTATAAATGTAATCACACATATTAAATATCAAAAATATGCAACCGATTTATTCATTGGTTCGTAAGCAATGGATCGCTCCTCGCGCTCCGCCCAGCCTCACCGTCATACTTCTCTAGAAGACAGTAAACCCTCATTATAACGAAATCGCTTTACTCGTAGTGTTACGCAAGTCCGACCAAAATGCGGCATGCGTTTCGAGACGGATTATTCGAAATGTGCTGCTAGTCAACTCCGCTTACTGCAGCGATGAGCCGACAGAAGCTCGTATGACCAACTCACGTCTTTTTCGTTTCTACACCTAAATTACAAGGCTGCCAACGAGCTCATCACCAAGGTTTCTTTACTTGCTTGAATGCTTTTTTGGAGACACCCGTTGTGCTGTTCCGAGGTTTTCTGTCACTGTTTTTGTGGGACGTCCGGTTATATCGAACTGCCCCTTATATCGAATTTCTGGGTACCGTTTACTTCGTAATACCGAGCCTTTACTCTATGATGTTAAACGTAATGATAAGTTCACAATCTGTGGCTTTACGACCGGGATTATTACACACAGAGGTCGACCTGTAGATTAATTTTGCCCACCTGAGGGTTCTTGAACGTCCGCTGAAATATCAGCCAGGCGCTACACGATATTTTGAAGGGTTGCGACACCTCGTCCTAAGTCACCCTAACACGTAATTGTTAGAGTGACTTCAGGATCAATGGGAAGCACGAATTCCACGTTTTACAGGAAAGAGGGTAAGAGACGTGTAGAAAACGAGCACAACGAATACCGAAACTCATCCAGCTATGACGTCACGGCAGGCGTCTCCACCAGTGAGGCAGCGCGAGAGAGGTCACGTGCTCATACGACTACCAATGGGAATGGCCGTAGCACACGCTCCTCTCACGTCAGAGATGGACGCGATACTAAATCTCTCTAATGACACTGTATATATGTTTCCAACTTCCAAACATATTGAATCCTAATAATATAAAAATTGTAAGACATCAAAAAGTATTTAAAGGAACCACAAAGCGGCAAGCGAGCAGTATACGTGTTTGGTGTCATCTTGCCTTGTTGCCTATAAATACCTTGCAACATATAGCATACACGTGAAGTGTTGCTCTTAATGAATTTCATTTGTTGTCAAAATCGCAATAAAATGCTTCGGGGCGACGCCTGCACTCTTACAAATGAACTTCACAGCATAGCACTCTCCTACCCAACTATCATCTCGGATGATATCGTTATCTGCCCTGATTTGTTGAAAACTGGAGGCGTACGCCTTTTTTGTGGCAATTATGAACAGCATAAGTGTCACAAAAAAAGGCGTACGCGTCCTGTTTAAAACAAATCCGGGCAGATAACGATATCATGCGAGATGATGGTTGGCTAGGAGCGTGCTATGCGGTGAAGTTCATTTGTAAGAGTATGGTGTGAGACAACACTCATTTTAGCCTGCAACACTGGCAGTCATGAATCCGAATATATATATATACCGGGTGTTTCAGTTAAATCCCCGGGCTAAATAATTCCGGTGCACCAATCGAATAACTTTCTTTTTTACAAGTATCTGTCCAATACCGCCTACAAGATGCGCACCGCGTGAATGAGCGGAAGGCGCTCATTATTTAAATAAAAATTCAAATGAGTTTCGCGAAAAAAGATAACTTCTAAAGCAGGGCGCCGTCGGCATTAAAATGGGTACTACCCCTTCTGGGACCTTCAGTAGATACCTTTTAGAGAAAAATCTGCAACCGAAGCGGGTCATTTGTTGCAGTAATTAATTGGTTTCGGTTTACATATTTTTGTCGCGGCTGGTCGCGGTGAAGCGCAAAAGGACGCTCTTTCACTCCCATGTCCACCAATGAATTACATCCTTACACCAATGAATTACACCAATGAATTACGTCCTTTTGCGCTTCGCCGCGACCAGCCGCGACAAAAATACGTAAACGGAAACCAATTAATTACTGCAATAAATGACCCGCTTCGGTGGCAGATTTTTCTCTAAAAGGTGTCCACTGAAGGTCCCAAAAGGAGTAGTACCCATTTTAATGCCGACGGTGCCCTGCTTTAGAAATTAGCTTTTTTCACGAAACTCATTTGAATTTTTATTTAAATAATGAGCGCCTCCCGCTCGTTCACGCGGTGCGCATCTTGTAGGCGGTATTGGACAGATGCTTGTAAAAAAAGAAAGTTATTCGATTTGTGCACCGGTTCGCGAATTATTTAGCCCGGGGATTTAACTGAAACACCCGGTATATGTATGTGAGTGTGTGTGTGTGACTGATTTTTGTTTCCATGCTGCGCGCTGTGGACGTCGCAGGGTTACTTTGACCCAGTGTTATGCGCATGCAATGTAGTTTTGCCGCCATACTTGACGGGCAATGCAAAGTTAGTGTCTACTTTGGCACAGTGTTGCGCGCGATTTTCTATTTTGATTTTCTGAGAAACTATGAGTGTGATTAGGACTAAAAACTACGACGTTATCGTCTCATTAAATGAACTCATTGTATGAGATTACGCCCCAACCGCTTTACAGTAGCTTTCAAAGAAAGTCTTTAAAAAAAAGAGAGAGAGAAAGCGCCAAATTCCAAATTTCCCTCGAGTCTCATGGGGTCACGTGACAAAATTCTGCCGCCACGATCGTCACCGTACCGCAAAACATTCCTAGCTTCGTGAGAAGAAGCCGTCCAGCTGAAACGTGCTAGCCTTAAAAGCTGCTTTAAAAGCGCATTCAGAGAGGGAAAGTAAATTGGAAAAGGTGGCTCCTTTGCGACAGCTTTGAAAAATGGTTTTCGCAGCCGCGACTGACAGACCGAGAAACACGCTCGCATACTCGGAGCTATGTGACGGTTTCTCTTGCGCAAATATGAAAAAAAGAAAAAAAAAAAAGACTGAAAGAGTATAAACGAAAGTGGTATGATAATGAGAAGGACCAGGGTGACGCAAAAGGTTTGAGGAAAGCGCACATTTCTGACACTCAGCTGTCAGTCAGGTGAACAGTTTGGCAGTGCTCCCATAACATTAGCGTTAGCACGAGAATAAGTTCGTCAGTGATTGTATACACGAAGCGCACGCTGTTTGTATTTTGTGTTTACTTACGAACACACTGACGACAGCCATAATTAAGGCTTCGCTTAAAATTTCACTTCACAGTTCGAAGGTTCCTCAAAGTTGTCGCTCTTCTTGCAGTGTGAGAGGATTCTGTTTCGGTAAAGTCTTGCAATTTTAAATGTTGTTTTCGTTTGGTTGAGCTCCTGTTCGGAAATTCTTTTTCTGATATAGACCTCATCTATCAGCACAGTGGTACTTTTGGATGACGTCAACAGTGAACGTACCTACATCGCCTATACTTTTTTACCTTCCCTTCATGATGATGATGATGATGATTGAAAGAGAAAAAAAGGGGATTGTAGCCCTCATCACGAGGGCCGGCTACCCCAGATCACCTAAGGAAAGGAATGCCAGACACATCCACCCACACCCACTGGAGATGTCGCGAAGCGGCGACGAACTCTTCCCTTCCCTTCATACTCTTCTGCACACCGTAGTCCCTTTACACGATCAGTCCCTGTTGAACTTGCCTTCCACAATGTCAGTGCTATTCGAACTTTTGTAAATGCTTTAGCAGCATGTTTACGACGAAGTATTTATGTCATAAAAAATAAATAAACATCCCGACTGAGAATAAAATGTACGAGCAATGAATATTACGCTTATGTGTGAAATATTCGAAAGTAAACCAATACGACCTGGCAACCATTTCCAACCATATGCCGTCGGGTGACGCCACATACCGACCCCATGGAAGGCGCCACCGATCATCTAAATTTCTTCCGTTAAACGCGAACGTAGCACCCACTGAAATCGACAAATGTAGATGGCAGCTGTCGAAAATTACACCTTAGAGAGGTGTAAAACATCCTAACTCGTACACGCTGGGGAAGGGGCGGATATCGCGCTGCGACATCTGCGCAGCGATCCCCCATGATTGCGGTCAGCCCACTTCAAAACTGTCCGGCGGGGGGAATATTCTCGAACGTGAATGCTGTGAAACGTATATGGAGGGAGGGAAGAAAATTATCGTGGAAAAGTGAAAAGCAAGAAGGGTGTCAAAATAACGTGCTTACTCGACATGTTATTAACACGTGCAGTTGCTTATTACTACAGGACGTATAACGGTAAAAGGGGCAGGAAGCTGAGGCCTGTCCATATGGCTGACAGGACCAGTTGTTTGGTATGCGTCGTTCTTCGCTCCGATGCTGTATTCTTCCGTTTACGTTCTGTTGGTGATAAGCTGACTACACACCTGCGATTAACGACATCACTGCCGCTGTGCTAAGAGCGATAATATGGCTCCGAAACTATTGCTGCTCAGCGCTGAGGATTTGCAGACGACACCGCTGCTAGCGACGTGCTAGCAGACGACATGGCATGATCACCTCGTTCTTCAAACAGAACTTCACCGCATAACACAGTCCAAGCCAACCATCACGAATGACATTGTTCTCTCATTGTTGTCATTGTTGTTGAAAACCAGAGGCGTACGCTTTTTTTGTGACACTTATTCAGTCATGTTAGTTGTCACAAACGGGTCGTACGTTCTCGGGAGCGATAATAGTATCATTCTGTTCAATGGTTAGGAAAAGGTTGGTCTTGTAACGTTCTATGTGGTAAAGTACTGTGAGTGCGGGTGAGAATGGATATTGCATGTTATCGTAGTTAGTTAGTTAGTTAATAAATTAGTAAAATAAAGTAAACCTAACTAACCTAACATGTTATTGTAGAAAGTAACAGATGAACGAAGAACTCGGCAAACCCTTTTAAACAGATCTCGTGTATTCAAATTACCGGGAAAAAAATCCGATTATCGAAACCTACGAAAAAAACAAAAAAAAAAAAAGGAGAGAGAGAAATGAAGGAAGCGTAAACGACTTCAACCATCTTCGCCGTCCTGAACAAGCTGTAACCCCATTACGTCACTCTCAACCACGGCCAACACCCAAAAATCCTTCAAACACATACGCAATCGTAGAACGGAACCTTTCAATCCTTACGGAGAGCGACATCTCTTCGACCAACAAAAGGAAGCGTACTCGAAACTCTCGCCCATCATAACGGCCACCTACACTTTCTATGCAGACCTCTGTCAATATTATGGAACCGGGCATAAACCATAGCAGCGTCCGCACACACGTATTACACAATATGCTACGCAGTGACGAGTGAACCCGTCAAGCCTGAAAGTGGGCCATGCAGCGCCTCGGAGGGTGTCAAAGCCTATTAAAGCGTGTTTGCCCATCGCATTTCAAAACATCCGCAAGCTGCACGCCGTGCAGCCCCATCGACTCTGTTTGCACGCGAAATCTGGGTCTTAGCGAGAGCGTTGCTGCACAGCGAAAGGCAGGAATGTATAAACAACAACGCCTTTCGATACACGTCGCCCTTCTGACCTTAACATGCGTTGCTTCAGATATGTGGCAGCATGGTCGCCTTTAAAACACGATATTGGTGAATTATCGGCACTAGACTGTATGCCTTATCGCCTTGTCGAACCACGGACGCGCCAGCATCGCTGTCCTTTGCAGTCTTGGGACATAACTTAGTTAAGAAAATAACTTGCGATCGATACTGCATGGACCACGTAATCACGTGACCTGAACGAAAATGAGCGGAGGCGGGCTCCATCCAGAGACGACACAGATCACATAAGCATCCAAAGTCCAAAAGCTCCTCGGCACACATCCGCTTGTTTCCTGAATTATTTGAATTTCGTGAGCACGTGACCTTTCCCGCGGGTGCCTCACTGGCGAAGATGCCTGTTGTGACATCACAACTGTACGAGTTCCGATATTAGTCGTTCCGATTTTCTAAGTGTCTATTGGCCCCTTGGAATGCGGGTCCACAAACATTACTGTCTTTTACAAGCTCTTTATTATTATTATTATTATTATTATTATTATCATTATTATTATTACTATTGTTGTTGGGGGAATATACATTTATTAAAAGGAAAGGTCTGCCAGACCAAGGTCGGCATGCTATTCCATTAAAAAAAAGAAAAAAGAAAAATTATGATGATGATTCATTCTAGTTGATTTCTGGTCGTTATTATCTGCTGGGTCTGTCCCCTCTGCAGCAGGGGGAGCCCCAGAGGCAAAAACGTCCTGATGACGTAGTTTTGTACGCCAATCAGTGGGCGGTTACAGTATGATGCTTTCTCGTTTCTCCAGAGAGGGACTTCCGGCACACTCTCAAGATCCGGCGTCTGCTCGCAAAATGGTGGAAATGCGGGCTAATTTATATGTGATGGTGATGGCGATGTGATAAGGGAAAAAATGGGGATGTGAGTCGCGATGAAGTCGAACTTGCTACCCCAGGACGCTTACATGCAAAAAATACAAACAGACGAACGAGTTAAGGTGATGGAGTTCAACCTGTAGTTCGAGAGTTTCAACCAATTCGGTGTAAAATGGCGGAATCGTTGGGTGCACACACTCGGGAAGTCCTATAATGTCCATAAAGCCCGGTTGTACGTAGAAATTTTTAATTGTTTATATTAGTTGTTTGTTCCGTACATTGTACGCTAATGTGCTTGTTGGTATATTAAATTTGTTATGGCGTCTGCTCTTGCGAAGTATTTCATCATATACCAAAACTATGCCAGTAATTCGCGTGGGATTTTCGGTACCTTGGTCAGTGATCAACATGGAATAAAATGCCACCATAGTATCGATATCGACGGGGACGAAGGCTGCCGTCCCTTTGAGTGATTCGATCATAAACAAACATATATTCCCGAGAATAGACGATTTCAGAAAATCTCAGTGCTCCTTGCGCACGCATTGCATCCTGGGCGCTTACTGAGTGAGGGAACGGAGGATAATCCTTCACGTTTCGTCTTCGCTGACCTTGACACGTCGTGGACAATAGGGGAGAAATCGAAACAGTTTGGAGGCCACCCGTTTCTGGCGGCTTCTGTCCTGAGGCAACTCCCTTCCTACATCTCTACCGGTTCGCTGGATTTCTACCCATCTATATACCCGTTTCTTTCGTATTAGTAAGCTCCCACAGTTCACAGCGGCGCGCTAAGCACTCTAGGATTTTCTGATGTCGACTATTAGGATTGGCTTCATTCTTTGCACAAGCATGCAAGACTCGCATATGACATTTCCACTGGATATCCTCCAGATAATAAATGAACGAACCTTCCGACTGATTGCCGCGCATTGCTATCGTATGCACTGCGGTGATATACCCCGCACCATCGAAGTTTTACGAATCTACGTATACTGTGTCTCTGAACGTGCAATGCCGTTAATATTTACGGTGTCTTATCTGGGCCATAAGGAGTCGCGAATAGCGTTATGGAACGGCCCGAGAAGATACGTGACTTATTGGTTATTGCCCTCTAAATTACTTTAGCACACGAGGCACTCAATGACAGAGTGTCGCGTTCGGCCGGCGTTAGGAGCACGACGTAACGTTCTGCCACATAAGCTAATATGTACAGTCAAACTCCTTTACAACGAAACTCAGGGGACAGCAAAAAAAATTTGCAGTAAAGGTATTTTCGTTAAAAAGGATGTCCATTATTGGACCCTATAGGGCTCCATCGGGACCGCAAAAAAATTTGCTGTAGTGGTATTTTCGTTAAAAAGGTGTTCGCTATAAAGGAGTTTGACTGTATACTGCTGCAAATTCACGTATCTCAGGGAGACGATGCTGACGCCCCAGGAATCGAGCCTATAGACGACCTGTGCTCCTACGTCATCCATTACGTTTTGCCGCCGCGCAAAACATACTGGTGGGCGCCTATCAGCCTTGTCGGCCTTTTCGGTCTATCAGCCGACGCGTTTTTCCCTCTTCTTGCCCACCACAGCAAAATATAACCTCGAACCGGTCTTCTCATTACGTCACATGTTTGTAAACAGAGGGTCATCTGTAGGGCTTCTGACTTACGGTCAGATCGCTACCCAGTCGCTACCCTGGTTCGACTCCTGCACTCTTAGAACAGAACTTCACCACGTAGCACGCTCCTAGCCAACCATCATCTAGAATGACATCGTTCTCTCCTCCGATTTGCTGGAAACGGGAGGCGTACGCCACTTTTGTGACAATTATGGACTACTATAAGCAAACGCCAAATGACCTCCTGCAAAATGCAAACGCCCTTCTCCGCGGACATTCCTATCCCAGTTCCATTCCTATCCATCTACGTCGACGCGCTGTTTAGCACGAAAAAATCACGGAAATAAGCAAAAGTTCCAGCGTTAAGTTGATTAACGCCTTTCAAAACGCGTTCAACAAGTAACAGCCGAAATCTGCTGCGGCTATAGACGTGTGTGCGCGGGCGGCAATATTGCTAACGCGCGGAAACAGCAAGTTACCACTACTAGCTATAGCTGTGTGCACGCCTGTTCTACACGCGCGTTGTGCTTGGCTCGCAATTCATTAGCGCGGGCTCGCTTCATTAAAAGCGCCGCACCCGCGCGCCGGACTCGACCGAGCAGAATTTCGCTGTCGCTAACGATTCGCGCCGAGGCGCCTCACGTGCGCTTTAGATGGCGTCTCTCTCTCGAAGGATGTTACCGTAAAAGTGTTCAGGGTCGTCGGATTAATGCGAACAAATCGGAAAAACATATGCCGGCAAGAGGTTTAGTTACTCGGATTTAACAACAACAACAAGCAAACAAACAAAAACTTCTATATGGAACGGTCAAGTAACTCAACAAGAAAGGCCACACACCCATGACTGCAGTCTAAAAAAAGAAAAAAAGAGCAGACTGGGGAGCAATTACTGCTTCTATAGTGGTGTTCAACTTAAGAAGGAAAAGAAGTCTAGTCCGTCAGCTCTCAAAATATTACTGCGCCGCAGATACGATGGCTGGACATAGAGAAATCACGCTGCCCTCCTGCGCCAGATAATGTAATCCGCCATGCACTACGCGGCAGCAGAAAGTGCGCTCCCCTATAGACCTCTCCCTGTTTGTAAACAAATGACGTCATAGTGTTCGACAGCGCCACCAATTTGGTAGAGTTGCACTAGACTCGAAGCTAGAGGCGAACAAGGTCGCGCCCGAAAGCCACGGTCTTGAGGGGATCACGGTGGTCCCTGAAAGGGACGCGACCTTCGATCCTACTTTTCTTTCAATAGGAGGCAGCGCAAAAAGTGCCCATTCGTGAAACCCAGCCCTCCCATTTCGCTTTGTTTCGGTTTCAGTCTGTCAACCAACATTATGGTGACGTTTCTCTGGTAGAGGTCTATACTGATGGCGCATGGTGGCGCTGCAGCATTTCCTTGCGCGCTATTGTGTCTCCTTATCTACAACGGCGTATGTAGTTGACGGACTAGATTTCTTTTCCTTCTTAAGTTGAACACGACTATAGTTCCCTCGATTGAAATTACTCCCAGACAAAGCGCGTGTCTGTCCGTCCATGGCAGTATCACGTGACGTCGCTTCCTCCTCCACTTCTTCTTTCGGTGGAGGGTGGCATCACGTGGTGAGCTTGATTCTGTAATCCTCTCCACTTCCCAGTTTCGGAGCAGGTGGTCCGAGCATAGCACGATGCGCTTGCTTCGGTATCTTCTCCGGGGGCAGGCGTGAGTTTGGGCCTCAGCTGAAACGCGTTGTGACGCGAGTGATGCGGGTTCTTCGGAGAGAAGCGGGCGCGCTCACAACGGGAAATTGACATTCCAGTGGCAGTGGCTCCTGCCAGAGTACTCCCAACTGTATACTTCACTACTTCACTACTTCAGGATGGATCACTCTAAAAAAATTGAACCAATGCGTTTTTCAATGAGTGTTTTAAAGCAATCCTTCTTTTGTTCCACCATCCCAGAGTGGAATTCTCTGCCCCAAGAAGCCCTTAATGCTGCCAATAATACATTATTTATGGCTAAGATTAGGTGTCTTATGCACTGATTCTTAGTTTTTGTTGTTACTCTTCTTTTCTTTTTTTTCGTTTCTACCATGTAATACTGTGTGTATTCAGTGTACAATATTGGTGTGTTTTCCTGAGAATGATGCAAGTAGCATCACCATTGTACTTCCTCACTCCTCTGCTGTAATGCCTCACGGCGCTGCAGAGCTCTCTGAATAAATAAATAAATAAATAAATAAATACTTCGTCATCCGAACAGCACAGGGAAGTTACTAAGAGCGTGCAAATTAAAAAAAGAAAAAAGAAAGACAAATTATTGCACATTTGCTTTGTCACCCGCGAACGAATTTGTGTATGTATACGCAAACGCTTTAGGGTGGGGGGTATCCCACAATACCACCGTTAAGAATCCACCGTTTAAAATACCATACGTTCAACATCCCAAACGGCGCTAGCTTAGCGTTGCGCGCGTGCCCAGCTGTGGGGAGCCCCCCAACCGCGTTGCGAACTGTCAAACAACAAACCCAAATTAATCTAATCTAACCTAACCTAATTCTAATCATTTCTGCTGCTCTGGTGTGGCCGCCATGCTAAGCGTCAAGGTCGCCAAAAACCTGGCTTTTAGTCACGATAATGACTTCTAGCAACGTCAAAACCATGCAATACTGCGAGGTGTGTCAGTGATATGCATGTTCAACACTATCATTCCGCCATTCTTCATAGTAAAGCTTTAATTTAGTTAATTTAAACGCCGCCAGCACAACAATTAAGAACAATTTAAAAGCATGTAGTTTCGGACCCATACGGGTCCTGGCACCAGAAAGAAAGGAAAAAAATCGTTCTTATGATGGAACATAATGTTGCCTATGGGCTTTGAAACGTCGTGCTTTCAATTTATCGTCCTGCTTTATTTTCAATTGTTGGATAGCCGGTGTGGAGCTGCTTCCTATCTTCAATTGTTATCTTCGATTAGTATTAGTATCATCAATTGGTTTAGTATTTTCTATGCACCCTTGGACTGTTTTGAGCATTCTACAATCGTAGGTCCGCTCGCTATGACCAAAAGGCCCCCTGCAAATGTCTTATCCATGACGTCATATTCACTCCCGTCGGCGTACCGTGCGCACGTACGCGCTTCTGTGGGACAAAAAGTGGAAAGGACACCTAAGTGACACACAGGGAAAACAGAAAAACTTTTTCTTTGTTTGTATGTTGGACGTCGCGAACGGGACGGGACCCCACTAAGTGCTGGCACGGTGCCAGCCAACATTATCATTTGCAGGTTAGCGTGCTTCATTTGAGACCTAGCTTCAAAGAAGCAAACGCAAAAGGAAAATAAAAGTACAAAATAGTGAGGAGGCCTTTTAGGAAGATGGCCTGTCCTCCAACGTCACGTGATAACCGATCTGTTCTTCCACTGTCGCCTTCTTACTAGTGCACGTAATTATACACACACGAGGAAAAAGGAACGGGCCAGACGCTGCGAGACGCAGAAAGGCAGATGCAGTTGTTGGGTCCGACTTGTCTGCTATCCCACCCACGGCGATGACAAAACCGCTATCGCCCAAAACATTCCCCCGTCCAAAGCGACGGACGGACGAGGCACTGACTCTTATGTCACCTCTGCCTTCTTGTGGCTGTTCTGGCCCATTGATTCCAAAATTATACAGGTATGACGCAATCCGTCATGCGCAGCACGCCTCATATGGGCAAGATGTGTCGTTTAAAGGGACGGTCGCATCCGTCCCAGTCGATTTCGAAATTATAATGTAGAGATGGGACGAATCTTGAATCTTTCGAATCCTTTCTTCAAAAAGAGTTTAAAAAGCCAAGGAAAAAACTATTCTACTGAAAAGTGTTTTGAAGCATAATCTAATATCTTTGTTTAATAAAATTTAACAAATTTCGGGAGAAGACATAACCATCATATACTTCTTCTTAAGTGTCACTTATTTAACATGTTGTTCATCGACTACAGGAAATACATAAACTCAGGAGTCTGAATTTCCTTCATAAAACCAGGTAGAGCAAAACCGTGTTAGTTTTAAACGTATAAATATCGGAGCTTTATGTTGCGGTTTTTGCGCGCCCCGGGGGCAGCCGGTCAAGGAGGCTCGGAGGCGCCGATTTTAAAAAGAAACAAACACATGTGGTTGGTGGATTCGAAAGATTCGATTCACTGTTTTGGGCAATGGGATTCGGATTCGCGAATCTTGAATCCCTGCCTAGGATTCGAGGGGTCGGTTGGCACATCCTTACTATAATGTCATTTTATTCCTCCTGGACCTCTGACCACGGAATCGAAAGTCCTACGCGAAATAGTGGCGTAGTTTGACTGTTATTTGACGGAATAGACGACATGAGCCCCTACGTCATTGATTACGTAACGCAGCCGCGCAAAACATGCTGGTAGGCACTATCAGCTTTATCAGCCTATCACTTGACGCGTTTTTCCCGCTTCTTGCCCATCACACCAACGTATAACCTCGGACCGGCCTACTGGTGACGTTACATGTTTGTAAACAGAGGGTCGTCTATACATGACAAGAGCAAACGTTGAGAGCAGATGTTGAGAGTATGCCGGAATTCCCTCTCTGGAAAAACAAGATAACGTCACTCCCTATGAACCAATGAGGGCGCGGCCTTGACAAAAGGAATGCCGCGGCCGTGGGCGGGCGTCTCATAGACGTGGGCAACATCTCCCTGAGCTTGAGGAAAACACAAAAGACAAAACACAAAAACGAACAGCACAAGCTCAGCTCAGGCAGAGCCAAGTTCAGGGACAGGTTGCCAACGTCAAGCATGCACCAACTCGCGACTGTACTTGCGTTTGCTGACCAAGAGCGAGGGAGGCTCCGCCTCCTCGATGCCGGCCAATAGGAGGACACGGAGGGCAGGCACTTCACGTACGTCATTAGCAATCCGCTGGACTGTTCACATATACATGGGGGCATCGCAAGTGCCAGCCAACGCACGCCTTTCGTTAGGGCGGGAAGTTTGAAGTCCACGTTTGAGTTCGGCGTGACGCAAACTGCAGTTTGTTTCGGTGTAATTAACCCTGCATCTTTCTTTCTTGCAATATTCTGATTTTTCGAATGCCGAAGCGAACAATTGGATATATCCGTTTAAATTTCGAGTCGAAGGAATAATGCCTCCTTCAAACAGGATATTTTCGAATGGTTCCCAACCTGTAAGCCCCAAAACGCCACAGGAGAGGGTATTAAACACGGTGAGCGCTGTTTTATCAGAAGACACGTACGCAAATATCATGTTACATACGCTGAAAGGGTGTTCCGCTAGGTTATATAACTGCACGTTTCATATTCGCTTCGGTTATGATATTATTGGCATGCAGTAAAACACTGCACGATTGACGGGACGTATGCAGATTTCGATGTTGTCTTGCAACGAACTCAATCGCTCCATATTCTTTTTTTCGCCAACATCAACATCTTCTAAGTCATTGTTTTATTCATAACAGCATTCAGCTTTTCGGAGTACACTTTTTTTTTTTTTTTTTTTTCATGCACTACCTACCAACGAAACTGGTTCGGGGGCAGGCATGCGAAACAGCGGGTTCCTTCTATAAATTACACACCCAAATACCGCAGCCAAGAAACCCAGCCACGCAAAAACACTTGTCAACTCTTCTCTCAACCAGCAGGACAGACAAATATCAACGCCATATAAACAAAAACTGCGTGCTAAAGGTCTCACAGCTGCTAGCCCCTGTGACAACACGGGGAAACGTACGAGCTTTGGGTGGTGTAGCCAAAACAAGCACGCGGACATGTATGCCTGCATGAGTACTCCAACGGGCTAAACACGTCCGCAGAGAAAATACAGTCGTGTCCAAATGCGACGAAACCACGTGCATCATCTTACTTTTCTTTTGCTCTTTCGAGATTCCCACCGAATGTTTATAACACACTCCGCAAGGTGGCGCGCTTGGGCTCGATTTTATGGCGCGTAACCGACGACACAGTCCTCCTGTCTGCGCAGACGCAAACAGCGCCCCATTACACGCAAGCACGTCTGCCATAAATCGCTTCTTGCAGATGGCGCTCCACTCGTCGTCTGCTTCCGTAAGGCCCTACCGAGGGGACGCTTTCTTGGTGTGCAATCCGCGAAAAGACAGATAGTGACCTAACACGGGGTTCGGATAAGGAGTGTTATTAGACATTGGATTGTTGTTTCTTCGGGGCCAGTCGCTTTTTCTTTTCTCTCTCTCTCTCTCTTTTTGCCAATGTATGCTGAGAAGAAGAGCAACGAAATGCGGAAGGACGCCATCTTCGCGTTGAGAGAAGCAAACAATGACGTGTCGACTGCGAGAATAGATGAATGGTGCTGAGCGATTTCTCCAAAGATGTGGCGTGAACATTTTCCAGATGTGTATTCCACACCCTTGTTCTATTTGCTCTTGTTCGTATTTTCGTTCGTTGATGTTCCTTTTCTTTTTTTTTTTTTTTTTCTTGTTGAGCGCAGACGATGCGTGCCCAACCTTCAGGGTGAATTTTCACACTCGACTGTTTGGCTGTTGTTTCGACAGCTACGATCTCAAGCATACGCGTTTACATTTACAGACGTGTTCAACTCAAGAAGGAAAAGAAATCTAGTCCGCCAGCTCTCAAAATATTACTGCGCCGCAGATAGAATGGCTGGACATAGAGAGATCACGCTGCCCTCCTGCGCCAGATGACGTAATCCGTCATGCTCACTCTGCTTCCGTATTGGCTGCTAAGACTGGCCGCATGACACTACGCTGCAGCAGAAAGTGCGCTCCCCTATACTGATGGTGCATGGTGGCGCTGCAGTATTTCTCCTGGCACGCTATTGCGTCTCCTTGTCTCCAACGGCGTTTGTAGTTGACGGAATAGAGTTCTTTTCCTTCTACTATAGCATTGACGTCATATGACACGGTAGAGCATGAAGCGGTAACAAGAGAATGACTAGGAAAAGGCAGTTTGTGCGAGGAGAATAGTTATGCTCAGCTTCGCACACATCAGAACTCGGACCCCAGAAGAAAGTGCGGTATTTAATATCTTCATGTTCGGTGTGCAAGGGCTCGCCGTTGTCGGCCTCACAAATGTGGGAAACGACAAGACCGACGCCCTGGGGAATGTGCGTCCTGGGCCGACTTCTAAGGGAACTGTGCCGACATATGTCTGAAAGCGTCTGAGGAAAACCCAGGAAAAACCCCAGACAGCACAGCCGGCACCTCCCAGTCCCTCCCAGTCTCGATGCGACATGGCCAGCACGATAATCACTGAGCCACGCGAGCTGGTCGGTGTGAAAGAACGGTAGAAAAGGCCTTAAACCATGAAGGTTTTGGGGATCCCATGGCAAGGCTTTCATTATTTCTGAAGCTCAAAGAGTTATCAGGCCTTTAAAATACGAACTCTCCGACTGGAACGAAAGTGAAACCGTGTTCTACTAATGAGCGCCAGCCCTTGCGCAAATTGATTTCGAGATAGATTTCTGTTGCGAAAGTAGTGAAATTAACTACCTTCACGAGTGTAGTGAAGCCCGGCGAACAAATTAAACGGGACAGGACACAGCATCTGCTGTGCAGAAGCACCCTTCGTCCCCTGCACGGTTATGCGCAGAATGCTGCCAGGACAACCACGTGGAAGGTTGCCATTACCTATCTACTTCAAAGGATCTTTGCAGTTTCGTTTTGTTTTTTTTTCTTCCAACTTTTTGAATCGTTCGATGACAAATGCAGAATGAAGTTTAGAGCCAGTAACTTGCAGTGCACGTTCATGGAAGTAGTCACATAACAGTTTCCGAATATGTGACACCAGCTCCCATGGCATAGTAGTTAGGATGATCGCCTTCCACGGCGAGACTGGGAGGTGACACGGTTCAAATACTGTCACCGGCTGTGCTGTCTGAGGTTTTCCTTGGGTTTTCTGAATCCTTTCCGGACGAGTGTCGGCACAGTTCCCCCTGAAGTCGGCCCAGGACGCATACTAACCCCCCCTGTCCCCCACTCCTTCCTGCTGTCCTCTCTTCATCTGTCCACATCTGTACGCCCCTCATAGCCATAGTTGCTCCGCGGCGCTAACACGGGATTTAAAAAAAAAGAATATGTGACAATATTTCTGATTATGATAAAACAATCCACAACGCCTCGAATGTCAAAAGGCTGTAGTGTGATTTCATGTATACATCGCAGCAGTCCATCACAAATATTGCTGACAAGTGCCTTCATTACCGAGAGGTGATCGGAAAAGCTCTATTGACAACCGTTGTGTACTACACTAGTATTCTACGTACTAAAAAGCAGTCACTATGCGACAAAACTGTTAGCTATCTGAGCGGGGGCTTCGCTGCGCAGAATCCCGCAAGTGGTCAACGCACAACCTGCGGAACACAAGGCTTCAAAACCTCTTCGTTGTTTCTTTCTTTCTCGTCTTCTTCTCTCTCTTCTTCTTTTTTCTGTCCCCTCCTCTTTTTCTACTTTCTCAATTCCGGATCGATAGCGGCATCGTTGCCTGCCAGTTCCTCAGCGCCATCTGCTAAGCGCTCTGTGCACCATCGGATCGCGCAACATTTGGCGGTCCCGTTTGAACCGGATCCCCACGGTGCGTTCTTCTGAAGCGACACTTTAAACGAAACGTTAACCTTGTTGTAAGGTGCCAACGAGGAGGACGAGAGGGTGGGGTCACGAGGAAGAAAGAAGAAGAGAGAGTTTTGGACTATTGGGTTCCTTCGAGAAGGAACGTTACACTTGTCACAAAAGCTGGAAACGTTTTAGACATAATTAATATCAACTGACCAGTTTGACTTCTCTCCGTGTTGGGTTTGCAAAAGTTTACAGAACGAGGACAAGCATTCACGACGCCGATACCACATACTCGTGATGGGACATTGGACGCTGCAGAATACACCAAGAGGGATGTCCAAAACTCCTTGTGGTAACCCTGTACTTTCCAGGAGGACACGACTGCAAAATGTTCTTCTATCAAAGGGATATCGCCTTCTGGATTTGTTCCGCGCGGCGATATTTCCCAGATGTCATTGCGAACCCTGCCTAAAGAAGAGGAACCAGAAGGCCATCAGGCCCTAGGTGTAAACCTAGGCCGCATCACGCGCGCTCCTTAACCATGCAAAGAGAGAGGGAGAGAAAGGAAGAAGGAATATGGGTCAGAAAAAAATTAACACCGAACTCTCTGCATAATATATATATATATATATATATATATATATATATATATAGATACTCATTGAACGATGCGACAGCACCAGAGATACGCATCGTTCAATGAGTATCTGTTTCTCTACGTGTAGCCATAGAAGCCATTTTAATCTGTAAGTTTGAATTTCAAACATGTCTAGCATCATTTACTTATTTTTTTCACGGCTTTTCCCCCTCTTTATATATATATATATATATATACAACTTTATATATATATATATATACTTTTTTTTCGGAAGGAGTGGAGTTATGTTGCGATAACAAGTCCCTATAGAACAGTGCTGCCGCACGCTTTTCATACCGCGCGCCATATTCATGGACAACAATCGCCAAGTTCTGCGAAATCCCCAGCCAGCTCTTCCTCTTCTCCTTCCTATCCTCACAGTCAGGAAGTGCGGGTACCGGAAGTTCCGGAAGTCGAAGAGCCACGGAACCGGAACGAGGGGCCGATCTCGTCATAAACATGTCGGCGGGCGCCTCGAATGCATGTCCTTATGTTGCAAAAGTTCGTCTGTGGGCATCAATATACTTCTTGATGGTGTTTGTTGTTATTTGGGACGAGACAGCATAGAACGATCTGCACTACCCTCGGAGAGAAAGGGATTTCGCTTCGCCGGTCGGGTTAATCTATTGTGCGATGAACGAATCATCTCTCCGCGGTTCCTTCTCTACTGAATGGAACTAGTGCGCTATATGTTAGTATACATTCGTAATGGCCATATAAGTGAAGCTGTTTTTATAGCGGTGCGTAGATCTTGCGCATGATATGGTCGATGGAGCCTAACGTCCCACCACGGTACCACGATCACGAAATTCTGCATAAGATCACGAATCACACAGCGATTTTCTTGTGATGTAAATTTTACACCATACAGAAGGGTGTTTCGTAGAACGCCCCTCTAAATGTATTCTACAAAAAGCACCATGTCAAAAGGAATAGTGCACCGTATTTTCCGGTGGGTAATGCGCGCGGTATACATTGGAAAAAGTGTTGCGAAAGTGCACTGCGCGTTACCTACCGGTGCGCGTTATACATCAGAGTTTTTTTTTTTTTTTTTCGTTTTACTACCATTTTTTTTTTCAGGAGGATGCTAAGCAACTAGATATAACTTCGCGGGGGTTCCAATCCGTCAATATTTTAGGATGTTATGAGGTGGTTGAACTCGGGTAAGAAAGGACACTGGGCTTGCCAGGTCCTAGACAGATAGCGACGATATTGACCTCTCTTTGTAGCGTCATTGTTCTTGACTGAGGGCGACATGGCACGCGTGAGCCAAATTGTGTCACGGACGGGTTCGATTGTGCATAAGACACAATAAACAACTTGTATTCAACGTAGAGGTATTGGTTAGTTCCTGCTCAAGAGCACAGTGTCGGGGTCTTCGGGACTGGGGTTCGCGTTATCCTTCGGTGCGCGTTATGCATCTAACTTTTTTTAGTTCTTGGGGGTGCGCATTATGCAGTGGAAAATGGGGCACAGAAAACAGCATTTCATGGGGGAGTGTTCCATTTAAAAACAGTGCTACGCATTTTTCAACGGCGTTATTACGCCTTTCAGTTGAGTGTTTTGAATACAAACGGGTGTTTATTTACAAAACACCCCTTTTACACGCTGGAAGGTGCAACAGTAATCTTGTGGTGGATCGTCAAGTGGGGCATTTTTAAGTGAAATGCGCTAAAATAAATGTAAATACCGTTAAGTTGACGCCTATATAGCTAAAATATATTATTCGAAAAACCCTAGAGGTATACGACTGAACAAGAACGGACTGGCTTTCTTCGGTCTGCGCAAGGGACTATGATTATGACCATCTCCATCTCCTGGTCCTAGTATTACTGCACTGATCATTGACAATTAAGAAGGGCGTTGGACAACGAAACACAGCTATATATCTCTATTGTCATGGCTCTGTTCCCTCAAACCGCCTTATGTAACTTCATACAGTAATAAGCAAGAAATAAGCCAGCAACTCAACTAGCAGGACAGCTTATGTGCTTTCATTGCAGTCACTGCGCTTGCTTATCAAGCAATGCATCGTCGGCACTGTTTTCTTATCGGTAACCGTCACTGGCTAACAAATAACGTGTGACAAATGACAACGCAAAGAAATAACGACGTCACACTGAATAAGCGCGTAATCTAAACATTCTAAACCCACTCAGGGTCTCTACCAAATTACACCCTTCAAATTCCCCGACTTTTTCACTGAGTGTTTAAAGCGAATTCCCTGACCAAAACAAAAGGGAACTTGGTGCCTGCTGCTACGTTTTGATACAAATTCCTCATCAAACGGATCATTTATTGAGTATTAGTAAGGCTGCCCTATTTTTCTGCCTCTGAGCTTTTTAATATTGGCGAACTGCGTGTCGTCACGGCACTTGCCGGCGATTTTCCCGGACTTCAGCTGCTTCTTGGCACATTCCCCGACAATTGCCGGTTTTCCAGGGTTTTCCAGGTTGGTAGGCACCCTGCCACCGTTCCAAGTTGAGTATATAGTACCACAGAACAACGCTTTTCCTTTTTTCTTTTTTTGAAACGGTCGCTCCTTCCAGGTTTCTTTTTCTGATTAACGATATCTTTATTAATTTCTCTGTCATCTACTACGCTCACTCCCTCTCTCTCTTTTTCTGGTACATCCACCCACAAGTATTTCCCAAAACCTTCCCTGTCATTATTTGTTTTCGCGAGCTGAGGCCAGCTGCATTGGTGTCAGCGTTAATTCCACCTGGGTAAGGGGCTTCTCAACGCTGACGCAGAACCACGTGATACAACCGGTGACGTCATGCGGAATACGTGTCAAGCGAGCGCTGTACCATCTGAGCTACGTGCCCCGTCATTATGTGGGTGCGCGTACGACGGAAAGATGTAGGTTAATGAATGAGACAACTTCATCGGAAAAGAAAAGGATGACGCACACATCTACTACTCACAAGGTCACAGCATTCTTGCAAATGTATAACAAATAGACGGACGACACCTGCTCCGGTAACCCAGAATGAGTTTCAGTTTGAAGGGCACCAACCTTGTATATGAATGACAACGAAGTGACACTGTTTAATTTGAAGAATTGCAATACAGGGGTCGGATTCACAAACGCGATCGTAAGTTACGCCAAGATGCGCTAAGACGTCGTAGCCTGCGATGCGCGTACGACGGCGTCTAAGCGCGATTCACAAAGCTATCGTAGTGGAGAGGGTACCCCCTTTGACGACGAAGTTGCTCGCTTCCTGTCACGTGCACCTCGGAGAGAAACAGCCAACCCAAGCAGCACAATGTACTGAAAGTCGAGTGCAATAGGGGTGGACGGTATGTGTCTTATCAATGTTCTTTAGTTTCACAAGTTTGTTCAAGGCCTTCCACCTATTCCACCAAGGGTCCACCCCTATTGCACTCGACTTTCAGTACATTGTGCTGCTTGGGAAAGGGTGCGAGACTATGTTTTCGCTATGGTAACGATGACGAAAATTTGTAATCGCACCAATAAGAGTAATACGGGTCATCTCGTTAGAAGAAGACGAAGTTGTTCGTCCCCAAATGTTTTGTTACTGCACGTTCTCTCGGTCTTTCGGTAGCCATAATGGATGCCATGCAATCACAGGCGAAACGCGTTCGATGACACAGCAAATATATTCCCAGTATGTTCGTCTCTGGGAGGGGGTGGGTGAGGGTGTTTTGTAAGCGGTGCGTGGCACTCAGTTTTGCAGCTTTTATGGCTTCTTTTGCCTTTCTTGCAGACAATTTGGAGTGGTGTTGGGGGTGTCTTAGCGGGGTGTAGGGGATGCTTGAAAAATCCCTGCGACCCGATTTTACGGAGCACAAAGTTGAAGCATTTGTTGAAGGTTACCAAGCAAAAAAAGTGCCTCAATGTCACTTCGGGGATGGTCTCGAAGGTTCTGTGGCAAAGTGCAGTGCGTTGGCGCGTATTCGGAGTCTTTGTTTCCCGTCACCAAATCCACCGCTGCCAAATAACGCCGCCACCTTTCGTCGTAAGACTGCTCGGGAGCTCTCGCAGGATTCCGCCGTAAGCTGCGAAGATTTTGCGACGCGCGGCTTTCGTGAATCTACACTTCGTCGTCGCACGAGCTCTTTGTGAATCCGACCCCTGAACTGTACGCACGACACGTTATTGATACCAAATTAAATTTCCACAATATATCTAATTTGTCAACCACGTGATCAGCAGGCAGTGAAGAGTCCATGCCACACGGCTTAGTAGTGTTTACAAGAGAGAGAGAGAGAGAGAAGAGGAAAGCATTGCCAGTGTCGTTCCCGCTATTAAAATTGAGCAACCAAGTA
The DNA here is from genome assembly GCF_037126465.1 of Ornithodoros turicata. Classification (NCBI taxonomy): domain Eukaryota; kingdom Metazoa; phylum Arthropoda; class Arachnida; order Ixodida; family Argasidae; genus Ornithodoros; species Ornithodoros turicata. Next base: position 18,151,893 of record NC_088204.1, read on the forward strand.
CCGCTACCCGCAACTCCACTCAAGAGTAACGTAAATGTAGCGTCGGTACAACTTTGTAAAAAAGCAATGCGATACTGCTCCCGCAATTTAATAAAAGTAACGCCAATACATTTCCGATATTTTATCGCTACTGTACCGTCTCGCCGACATATTAGATGTGAACCGAATTACTTTTTCAGTATATTGTTAGAGGATCGTCGGACACGTGTGCCTGAATGACACGTGTGTATAAAACATAACAATCACTGTTTTTACGGTGCTCACTTTGTCCGTGTTCCACGTTTTCCTTTTTTTTTTTTTTTAAAGTAGCAGTAGCGGAGAAATATATCGCCGCTTTTCAGATTTGTAGCGGAAATACTTTTTCGGCCACCTTTCCTAAATTTTAGCCAGATAGCTACTCTGCTGCTGAGAGAAGTGGTGAATACTGTTTTTCGGTATATCGGAATGAGGGGTGCGCATGTATTACACAATACATTGTATCATACTTATTACTGTAATACATTTTTGTATTAGTATTACGTGTTATAATACGCATTTTCAAAAAGTATTTGTTTTGTGTTATAATATGTCAGGGGTGTGCAGTAATAATATTTTTTATTATAATACTAACATAATAATACTTCCGAAACAGTACAAGTAATGCTGGTGATACATATTTTGGCATATTATAATACTAATACTCTTTGAAAACGAGTATTATAACACGTAATCCTAATACAACAATGTATTACAGTAATACTATTTTAATACAATGTACTATAGTACATGCTCACCCCTGATCAGAGTACTGTACCGGCGCTACTAGTGGCGCCATTATGTACAACACTGAGTATTGCACATAGTAAGCCCTCGACATCGACCGCATACCTTGGAATTTGCATACACGCGCGGGCGCGTACTTCTGCAGGCACTGACCAGTGAAATTGAATAAAAGAGCACGGAAGTCAACACATCCTTCCACTCTGCCCGCCCACGCGTTCGATTCATCGTAAATGTTCCCAGCCATCATAGAGCACCACAGCTGGCCACTCAGACTAGCGCCTTGTTCCAACGCCCTGTTATTTTGTAGTGTTCGTCGGACGGCTAAATAACAGGGCAGCAGCAGCAGCAGCTCCCCCTGGCAGAGAGAGCAGGCGCTTCGAAAGGTGACTCACTGACCTCACATGGCCCCCTTGAACCTCTGACATCATAAATGCTAGCTTCATTGGTTGTCTGCCAGATTAAGCTCACAGTTTTATGGTTGTGTCTTGTTTTGGGGGCGCTACACGCATTGATTTGAATGCGTTTCGACTGGGCTTGTGAGGGAACGGCTGGCACTGCATATCGTCCTCGTTTATTAGAAGAAGGTTACGTTTTTTTTTTATTCCGTGTTAGCGCCGCGAAGCAACTGTGGCTATGAGCGGCGTACAGACGAGGACAGATGGAGAGAGGACAGCAGGAAGGAGTGGGGGACAGGGGGGTTAGTAGGCGTCCTGGTTCGACTTCAGGGGGAACTGTGTCGACATTCGTCTGGAATGTCTCGGAAAACCTCGGAAAATGTACCGAAAAACCCAGGGAAAACCCCAGACAGCACAGCCGGCAGTCTCGGAGGAAGAAAGTAGATGGAAGAAACAAACAACTGCCGAAGCTGTTGACCGTCTTGACCAGGCGAAGATATACAGCGCTCTACAGACGCTCCCAACCGTTTGAATTTCATTCTGACTACCTTATATGCAGTCACGTGACTTTAGACGACTCGAGCGCATGACTTTCCACCACCACCTTCTCTAATGAGAAGTCACATCCGTTTCTATCACACTTTCTCAGAACTATTAACTCTTCAACGTTAATGACACTGACTTCATTCCAACCGAAACAAACAGAAAACAACGGAAATACAGAGAGAGGGAGGGTGTGTGTGAGAGAGAGAGAGAAAAGATGGCTCGACGTGAGAGCTCAACAAAGTGTCTCACCAACCGTAAAGAAAGTTTCAAAGAACTCCCACCCACCTCCATTTCTGCACGCAAGCAACGAGCGAGACGCCACCTCGCGTTCTTTTTCAATACGAAATTCCATCGCACACTTATTGCCCGCAGGCTGTCTATATATGCTTTGAAATCGAGCGTGTGATTCCATGTATGCACTGTGGAATCGTCCAATCCGTTCCATCATCGTCGTGTCAAACATGTATAAGAGGCTGGTTAAATAATAAAGCATTCGCAGAATGGACGAAAGGAATACCACGGATCGGATCGGAGGCACATAGACGATGGAATGCACGTACACGGCTGCTATTCAGGCACGGATGAGGTTCAGTCTTCAAGGACGGGATATCTTTTTAGAGAGACACACGGCGTGTGAAGACCTGTCCAACAGGACGTCGAGACGTATTTCGACTGGCGAAAGTGGTACGTCTGATAAGTGGCTTTCAGGGAGCGGGGATGGGCAGTATTTATATACACATTGTAATTAAAATACTACGTAAAATATAAATACACGTATTTATATTTTGTATTTAAATACAGACTCGAAAAAAATGTATTTATTATTATATTTAAATACAAAGCTTGGGTATTTACTATTTTTGTAAATACTTTATAAGTAGTCCTATATACACAAGACACTGACTCGTATCTTAATACAGATAAAATGGTTAAAAAGCAAGCGAGCTGGTGGCTAAGATCCATGACGAAAACCCGAGACTGGGAAAAAGATCCAAGATCCAAGTCTTTTTCCCAGTCTCGGGTTTTCGTCATGGATCGTATCTTAAAGCTACCCTGCGTCTGACCTTTCGGGAAGAAGTGCAAAGCAGAGTTCGGGGATCTGAGTTGCGCAGCCGTGGGGCGTTTTCGCTAGCATGCGCATTCACGTGTTTCATGCGTGTTTCACTGTTGTTACGGACAACGGTGGCGAATACCCGATTATAGACCTTGCTGTACGAAGCATCTTCGTCAAACTTAATACAAGCCTTCGATCACCGGCACCTGTGGAGAGGCTGTTCTCCTTTGTGAATCTCCGACTCCACGGCCGAACAGAAGATGCAGTCTTCGAGAAACCTCTAATCGCCATGATAATCTAACAAATAAATGCTATTGGTTCTTGCTAATTTGTTGTTATGACCATCGTTATTTCTGTAATTCCTGATTACATATTCCTCACAGTATTTATGGTAGTAGTTATGGCATTTAAATACTGTATTTATATTTTGTATTTGAATACTTATATGAAAAGTATTTATGTAGAATATTTAAATAGCTCTTTCAACAAAGTATTTTGTAATTACATTTAAATACTCAAAAGATGCCCATCCCTGACAGGTAGCCACATAACGGCTACCCTATGGCTCTTAAGTTTGTATACTTTTCCAGATGCACATCAGGTGTTCTGTGACCAGTGCAGCAATACCTGTCCTGGATTGGGCTGCACTTTGTGAACTAGTGTAAACGATGAAAGTGTATGCATTCAATTCAGCGGATTCGATTCAGTTGCAACAATTAACTTTGATCTGTTTGCCTTGGTGGAAGAAAAACGAAAATTGAGAGAGTGATATGCTCAAGAAGAGGGCCGACTTCTCCAGTTCTCCTGGTAATTGGGGGGGGGGGCCTTCACAATTAATTGCTGTTGTTGTAAATCATTGATTACATTAGACAAAGATGTATAAACGGTTGCGGGAAAATTCAATTTGAGTCCCGCTTCCGTGTGTTCAGAGTGCAAGAGTGCATTTTGTATTTCATTTCGGTCTTTCTTTAAAACTGCTGACTGAATGAGCAAATAAATAAAAGCAAAGAATGTTTAGTTCCTCCAAAACAAACAGGCGCAGCACTAACTCCAGCCCACGGAATTGGGTAGTTGAGGGCGCATGGGCACGCGCTAAAAAAAAAAAAAAAAAGGATAAAAGACCACATTCTACCAGGGCCGGCGAGAGAAATTACGGGCCCCAGGGATGGGTCATGCCCGGGCCCCCTCCTCACGTCTCGATAACACAGTCCAAGTATTTCTTCGCGATATGATTACGACAGGCCATAGGTCCCGCGGGCCCCTGAAGTGGCCCGGGCCCCGGGGCGCCATCCCCGGCTGCCCCACCCTCTCGCCGGCCCTGCATTCTACAACTGAAAACTTATCGGGAAATACCCGCATATGAAATTCCTAGAACTACCTCCTGAAACACCGATACGTGCTCAGAATCAGAATCAGAATAATCAGAAAACAAAGCTTAGGACTTCTCCACAGGCTGCGCTTGAATTTGGAATCCAACAAACGCACGTCTACCCGCAAATATTGCGCCGTTAAGTGCAGGCTCTTGCGGACGCCTGCCGCTTTCAAAGCTCGAGTGTCTTTAAAAATACTCGATGAAAAAGTAATAGAACAAAAGTGAGCAGCTGCATTGGCGAACCGAAAGTCACAAGTGGTCCTCCTCTTCCTTGGCTCTCAAAACGGCAAAAGCGAAGGCAAACAAGGCTATGCGTCAACAACCACCTCACCTCGAGGGGTCATCTCGCTTTCGGAAACTATATCCTTCTCTGCACACACCCACCAAAAAGGGGCTCGGGAGATCTGTTTGCAATTTGGCGAGAGGAGGGGCTGTTTGCGAGAGCCACACAGCCAGAAACAAACGTTCCTTTCGGACATTTTCGCTCCTTGAGTGAGCTCCGACGTCTTTCATGGAGGGCGGAGCAACGGACCGCTTTGAACTAACTGTCGTCATCGAGCTATATTTTACAACACAATTGATGCTGGAAAAAGAAATATCTGTTATTATCACATTTAATAATCTTTACTTTCCATATTTTTTAGTAAAGAATCTGGGTTTCGTTTGGTATAGGGAAAAATAAAATGGAGTAAACAATCTTATTCATATATAGAGTGGACCTTCAACTTATAAACGGTAAACGTTCCGGGAAAAATCTCTCATAAATGGAGGTTTGGACGAAGTAAATAATAATAATAATAAAGTTAATAGTAAGTTCATAAATGAAGCAGGTGGCTTGTCCCAGGGGGCACCGTCCACAAAGCGAATGAATTCGTAAATATAGAGTGACTGAATATAACACAATCGACGCTGAAAAAAATTATCCGTTATTGTCACCGTATACTGTCGTTGCAAGCAAGGAAATAAGGAGAGAAGTTCAAAATGATAAATCCCCAGCAAACACTCCATGCCACAAAACAAAGTGCAAGCGAGAGGTTGAAAGGCAGGCTGAAGAGCCAGACGATTCAGCAGTCAAAGGGTATGGGGTAGATTCCTTCCGTTGTATGGCTCTGACGACTGCCATATTTTGACTTCACATTCCTCTACACCCGGAGGCTTGTGTTGTGTTTTTCACAAAAAAGGTGTACGCCTCCCATTTTCAACGAATCAGAGCAGAGAACGATGTCATTCGAAATGATGGTTGGGCTACAGAGGTGCACTCTTCAAAATGAACTTCACCACATAGCACGCTCCTAGCCAACCATCATCCCGAGTGACATCGTTCTCTCCCATGATTTGTTGAAAACGGCGTACGCCTTTTTATGACACTTATGCAGAAATGTTAACTGTCACAACAACAACAACAAATAAGTTAATGATAATGCATGGGGAAATTCGCCACGTAAGGTGCGAACGACTACCCCACACTCTTAAAAATGTGTTTCACCACATAGCACGCTCCTAGCCAACCATCATTCCGAATGACAACATTCTCGTCCCTGATTTGTTGAAAACGTGGGGCGGAGCCTATTTTGTGACACTTATGCTGTTCATAATTGTCACAAAAAAGGCGTACGCCCCCCGTTTTCAGCAAATCAGGGAAGATAACGACATCATTCGTGATGATGTTTGGCTAGGAGCCTGCTATGTGGTGAAGCTCATTTTTAAGAGTGCAAGGCAGAATAGGGCAGGATGTTAACTGTCACAAGGTGGTGGTGGTGGTGGTGGTGAACTGTCACAAAAGAGCGTACGGCCCGCGCTTTCCACACATCAAGAGCGATAGAGGTTTCACTCGATCGGTACAATGGTTAGCCTTCAGTGTGCTATGTGGCGACGCTTTAAGAGTGTGAAGCCACGGCCGTTCCGTTAACGGCCTTAAGTTTGCCGTCTGAATAGAGTATTACTGTATCATCATGTTCTCAAGTGAGAACTGTTGCTCAACAGCTCCAACTTCATTCTCATCACCAAGCTATGACGTCATTTAACCATAACCCCTCTCTCTCTCTCTCACGGAGAACGAATAAAAGAAATACCAGTCACTTAAAACACTTCCTTCCTCCCATTCGCGCCCCCTTCCTCTCGTACTGACTAACGACCGAAGAACATTCGCTCCCCTGCATTCGCTCCCCTTCCCGTTCAGCTCACGTCACCACCACCCGCAGCGCGGCAATATCTCCCCCAAAGTCTTCAGGCCCATCTCAATTAGGGAGAAGATAGAAACAGCAAAGACACGACACGAGGCTTATGATAATGCGTTCAGCACGTGACGAGACACGACATTTAGCACAGCGCACAGTAACAGAACTTCACCTCATAACACACCGCTGGCCAACCCTTGCACTGAATGATACTGTTGTCACTCCTGATTTGTGGGAAGAGCGGGGCGTACACCTCGCAATTCACGTAACTGCATCGGTGTCACAAAAAGGCGTACGTCTCCCGTTTTCAACACTACAGAAGACGGAAAGATATTCTGAATGCCGATTGCCCCACACTCTAAAAACGGAACTTCACCGCATAGCCCCCTGTGCGCCAACCATTGCCACGAAGGATGGGGTTATCGCTTCTGATTCGAAGAGAGAGAGAGGGGGGTGGGGGTACGCCTTTTTGTGGTAATTATCGTGTATACAGATTCTTAGGTTTCTTAGAGTGTCGCCAACCATAATCCCGAATTACATCTTTCTCTTCACCGATTTGTTGCAAAAAGAAGAGGGGTATGCCCTTTTGTGGCACTTAGACAACTACGCTATTGCCACAAAAAGGCGTATGCCCCACGCTCTCCAGAAGTCAAGAGTGAAGACAGTATCGGGCCTTCTGTGCAATGGTTGGCCTTCAAGGTGTTATTTGTTCTGCTTTAAGAGCGTATCGCTGAATGCACAAATACTTCGTTCTGCGTACAGTTTTCTTGCTATTTCGATTTCGCAACTGATTATTTTCTCCGAAATCTCAGCCAATAAAATCTCGCGTTCCTCCTCAAGACTAAATCCGCCCTCGGGCTTTAAGCGAAGTACGACTCGCCGGACATCCCCGCATGACGACTTGGTGTGGTGAGCATCATCGTCTCCTAATCCATCATAGAGAGCCTGGACGCACCCGAGGAACAAAAAGAATAGAGAGAAAAAAGCGAAGAGCTGACAAGGGTTTAGGCGGAGAAGAGGGGCAGAATTGTTTTCTGGTGTGCGGATTATGAGGCTAATCAGGGAAGCGAAGAAATCTGGGCAATGAAGGTTACGCCGTTTCTCCTCATCCGTCAATCTGGACTATGACGAAGTACGAGAGAGAAAGTCGGTCGAATTCCAAGGACAAAACATCCATACTAAAAGCCCCTCCGCATGTTCCTAGAATGCTTCCCTCGAATTTGTATGTGTGTGTCCTCTCTCTCCCTTTCTTTCTTCCCTTTTTCTCTAGCATCAATTGATAGGGGACGCAATATTTTCAGGATAGCGTGTGAAATAATGCGTGGACGAGTAAAGACGTTTTGCGGAGCTTTTGTTGCGTAAAGGAGCAAGGGAAGCTATATCTTCGAATTCTGCTCGAGACATTTACTTCCTTCTCTTCCTTTTTTTTATATTAAGGCTACCTGCGGTTACATAACAACATAAGTTACGAATGAATGCAACACATGACTTCCATTCCTTTTGTGTTGCTATCAACAAAGGTAACGGCTTTCTTTTTTTTTTGCACTTTATTGTGCCTTTACACTTGACGTTCTTTGGTTGAACACAACTATATATAGTTGTCGCACGCATAATCCATTGCTCCCAAATTTCTAAACATCTCACGTCATTATATAGTTACATCTACCTGTTATTGTTTGCATAATCTACCCCACTTTAGCTTGAGCCTCCCAATGGCCGTCATATGTTGACAGAGGCTTTCTGCATACACCTATACAGGAGCGTATGCGATTGCAATCTTTCAGGTATGGGGCTTATTCACATGACGTCATCCGCAGGAGACCGCTACCGTCGCTAGCAGGCAGATTTGCTGCCATCGGCCGCCATATTGTAGGTCCCATCCAAGTCGTTACTCATATCGCCCTCACCGGATATTTGGTGTTTCAAAGTTATTGTGCTGTGTAATTTGTAGCATATTCAAGCAAGTTCCCTTTTTTTTACGGCGTGATAAGGATCGGCGAGCTTGGCGCCATCTAGAATCGGGAAAATCGTGAACCGGAGTTGCTCCCCGACTGGTATGGCCTCTTAACAGTCATCCCAAAAGCATATGGCAGCGAACGAACGCGGGAACAGAACTTCGAGGGACCTACAGTATGGCGGCGAGGGTGACGTCAGTGAATGAACCCTATAGCTTCATCGGGGTGAATGGAGACACAGTCACAGCGAAAATTTCCAGACGCAGGTTTCAGAAACCCAAATTCTAAATCAAGTAACCTATCAGGCATTCACCGCGTGTCACGCGGTTTTAATTCTCCACTACACCTTAGCTCGCCAGCGTCCTTCCATTCCTCGCGAAAGCAGCTGCAGAGTTGAAAACAATTCCGCATTCTCAACATTTGCACAGGAGGAAGCGTAGACACCGCGCTCTCCAGCACCCATGCACAGACGCAGACGTGGCCACTAAACAACTTGATGTTGCGTGTGGAAGAGGAGTTGCGAAGTCCGAAACAAGCATTTAGTGTCGATAAGTCCGCGGCCATTAGTCGAGGTCAAGGTGTTACTGTATCCTGTTGCTTTCCAGTGATAGGACCTTTTAAAATACCTTCAATCGCACGCTGGGGCGTCAAGTGGGTCCTCGGCTGAATCTGCTAAAAGCATTCCAGTCTGACCGCTCAACTCAACCCGCATCGTATATAATGTCGCCGAAGACACTACGCTCTTGCAGCTTTTATTGCTGATGAACGTATGACAAGTTCCAGTGGGCGCAGTCATATTTGGTCGTAATGATAGGTGGCTCCAGGTAGAGTCGCTAAATAAGCTCGCTTAATGACTCTATATAGAGAGGAATACGAACAAGAGAACGTCGTCAAGTGGCCCGCGATGGGGGAATCAGAAACGTAATGTTAAACGATTTGGAGCGAATAAGGTTTGTTGGAAACGAGACTTTCGTGCAAGAGCGTCTCCTGCGGTCTTGAGGATGTTCCGAATCTTCCGTCGCCCGTGCAGGAACCACTGTAAACTTTTTCACACCTTTAAAGGTGTGCGCTATGCACATTCAACCTGGTTGCGCAACATTGTATCTCCAGGATGATATTTAACAAAATTCGGAAATCATTACAAAAGATCAAGTGTCAGCGCAAATCTTGCTTTCATTATGTTTTATTTATCGTAGATACGTGCTAATGCATATATGCATCGCTATACCGATAATCGAGCACGTGCAAGTGTCTACAATACTGTTCAACAATGTTGAGACGTTGCAAGACTGAATTTCTGGAGGACAGACAACATTCGAGTAAAGAAAATTAGTGCTGAACCGTGCTCCATCATGGTGTTACCAAAATGACACCGAAAAAGGCATACGCCATGCACGTTACTACACCTTTAAAGGGGCGAAGATGGTTACAGTGCAGGTGGATGAACACGAAATTGGCAGCCGGATAGCTGATCCAAAGAGCGCATTGGTGCACTGCTCCGCGCAAGAAGTATGTAAACCGAAACCGACTAATTACTCGGAAAAATAACGAAGTGTCGACGCGTTTTTTTTTCTTGCAATATTCTTCGCTGAAGGTCCCGATGCGTAAAACAGAGGTTCCGTAAGCGTGCGAAGTAAAATTTAAAAGTTAACATTTTTATTTTATTAGTGAGCGTATGCAAGTGCGCCGCTCGCTACTCAGTTCATAGACGATGTCCCAAGGATCTTTACCAAAAAGAAATTTCTTCGATGTCGCCACCTGCTCACGAATTATTCAGCCGAGGGATTTTCGTGAAACACCCTGTATGTATCCCTGTTCTTCTATCACGAGAGGTTGTTTTCGTCTTCGATGACGGCCAACATATGCCCCACGTGAGCACTGGTTCGAACGTCTCACGTTCTATTCCCAGTCTTCGCTTTCGTCCAAAGCTCAAACCTGATATGTCGGGATCACAACGGGGTCAACAGGGAGCGCGGTAATATAAACCCACGTCTTACCGTATTAAGCGCTAGAAATTCCAACACGGCTGGCAAGAATTCCTCCTCCGATAACATACCACCAGACGTGCAGGAATCATCACAACGTTTGCAGCTGGAGAACTTTATCTGGGCATATTTTGTAGGGCGTGCCCTTTTTCTGACAATTAACGTCAAACAAACAGGCGTACGGCTCCAGTTTTCAACAAATCAGGGTTGGGAGTGTTTATGTGGTGAAGAACTGAGCGCTGGAAAGGTGTTGAGGTTGTAGAAGAGCCAAACAGCTGAAATCTACAAGAAATGTCGCGTTGTTTTTCTTTCTTTTTCGAAGCTGGAAAACAACCTCGCATTCACACACGCTTTGTGAACTTGCGGTGTTGTATAGTCAAAGTGGTCAACAGAACTCTAGCACAATACAGGATGATCCCGCTGTCACAATACCGATTCGGGCGGAAAGCGCCCTTGACTTGGATGCAAAAGGTCCCGAAAGGGCGTATGCGGTGAATTTGTGTTTTTACATAGTACTGCCGCGGTTGCAGGCAGTAAGTAATGTAATCACAGTGTCATGAAACACGGGCCGTGTTTCAGTTTACGTTTCTATGCGCGTGTTTTTGTTATGTTTTTCTTTTCTTTTTTAATGTTTACGACCGAGTCACTCAAGCCTATGTTGGTTATGCGAGGCGTTGCACCTGTACCTGCCTGGGGAAGCTGGGCAACGTGCCCAGTGGGTCGATGTTACACGAGAACACAAGGGTTTATTTGGAGGCCCCTCTGATGTACGGCTCATCGCTTGCAAGCCCCGCAAAGCAAAGGTCGTGCCCTGTGTCTCTTCCCTTCGTTTGTAAATGGATTCGTAGTCGTCTCATATCAAAGCCACTATATGTGGTCATATGTTTTCTTCGTTCCCTGCGAATTTCAAACGCCCTCACGACTCTGGCTCACACACGTGTATGTAGTACACCACATACAAATTATACACAAGTGCTTTTTTGTGAGTATGTGGCATATTCAACCCCAAGTACAAATACAATGCAATAAACAGTGGAAGAGAGCCAAAACCATCAACTCGGCGCCATACAGACTGTTCAAAGTCTCACTTTCCCTTTCGCCATTTCTTATTAGTACCGCAGCGCTACCCCTTCATTTCTTGGCCTCTTCTTTTTTCTTCTTTATTTACAAGACTCGTAGAAAACTCTCCCGTCAAATGACGTCGTGGCCGTTTGGTTGGTCGTGGTCGACGTTAACGGGGCGGTGCATTTTGGCGACACACCTCTTCGAGGACGTCCTCCTCTTCCCTTGAGGACGTCGTCCTTCTCAGCCCACGTCTTGCGAGTGGGGAGTCTTTCGGAGGCGACTCACGCGAAACGTTTTCACTCTCTCGTTTCTAAAAGCAGCAGACGATGCTCTGCACGCTCCACCGCACTTGATGTTGTTCTGCTTCGGCATCGCGCTCGTTCGTCTGCCAATTTTCTTTCGTCATCTGCGTTGTCGTCTGCATTGTTGCCATGTGTACTGCATGTCGTCTGCTTATAATTCGCATGTTCCGGCCTATGTTTTTTCAATTTGTATCTTCTAATCACGACCTACTAGATTATAACGACCATGTCATAGGCACCCCTTCCCAGTGCCGCATTTGGAAGCTAGCGGTGGCGCTACTCATCGGCCAGGTTATTGATTCCTCAATTTCTGCAATACTTTGTACTTCAGCTCTCTTTAGTATTTTTGTACAAGCGGTGGATGTCCCACGAGAGATGCTTCTTTCTAAAGTTGATTATCATCATCATTGTACACGTTTTCATAGGAGCTGTTGCTGTCGTCTGCTACAGTAGTCGTACGTCCGCTTCTGCGCGTTCAAAATTCAAATTTCCATTGTCCTATGATGACGTAGATCTCGCGGGCCGATGAGTGGCGCCCCTAGCGGATCGTGCGGACGGGCTCCTCATAGGGGTTGCCGATTATGACATGGTCGTTATATTCTAGTAGGCCGTGCTTCTAATACCGCCACGCATGCAAGTCTTCACGACTTTTGTCCCTGGTAAAATTAATGTCACTTGAACAAGTAGCAAATGAAAACGACGTAACATTCGCAACTTCGTCCTTACGAGAGTCACGTGGTATGATGAATCCCGAAACAGTGTTCGGAAGGCGCGTGTTGGTGATGCAGCAGTACGAACTACGCTGTCTATATGTTGCAGGCCCTGTCATTCACTGCCTTCTTCGAATGCGACCTCTCGTGTAGATCCTTCTAAACGTCTCATTAAAATGATACGAGTCCCGAAACGCTTACATTCTTTAGTGCCAATTCTTACCAACAGAAAACAGTGACCTCGACACTTTCTGCACGTAACATATCTTTCCCGACTCTTGCACGACCTTATTTTCATTTCTCAACAACGACGATTTTGACTTCTCAACACGACACGTCGTCAGCGATGTGAGTAGCATCGTCGCGTTACAAAACGACCTTCGAACTTTTTTTTTTTTTTGAAAAGTGACACCCATTGTAGTTTCGCACGAGGGCCCCGCCTCGGAGCTCATCCAGACAAACACATTCAAACGCAACATTACAAAGAACGCCCGGACATCATCGCTCAGCATGCGAACGGCACCATCTTTTGTCTCATGCAAGCCTCCCATACAAAGAGTTCTCTGCACAGAGCCAGCTTTGTTATTAAATGTTATTACCGCTTTTCGACCGGGAGGAGTCATCCGCCATTAACTTCTCGTATCAAAAATACGGCCGTACGCGCGACTTCCAATCTGAACGCCACGCATCCGCGACAACAAAGAGTGCCGATCTCCCGCCGAGTCATTTAGCCGACCATTTGGGTCGCGTCAGAGCCGAAAGCGTTGCTCCTTCCTTCGACGCTTTCTAGAGTGTTTTTTGCACGGCTCTGTTGCATGCAGCTCGAAATGAGTCGTGATGGCATGCAGAGAGATTCTGAAGGTGCGGATGGGTCTACGGTCTCTGGAACCGCCCTGGCCATTATGAATGGCGAGTGGAAGCGCTTTCGTGATATCCGCCTCACAACTCTAATCCGTTTATGCCAAATGGTTTCTGCAGGTTGTGTCCGTGGAGTCCAGACCGGAATATGATGGGCAGGGGGAAGTACGAAAAACAACCGAACCATTCTCTTCGGGATAAATGTCGCAAGAGCTGTATGGGTACGAGAACGCAAGTTGCTCGGTTCAGTGGAACGAGCAATCTGCCTCAAAGTTCAACGTGAAGGGAAAGTAAAAGTATTGGCCGTCAGATGGTATATATCTGCGGCTGCCGCAGTGTAAAGGTTTCAGCGTGAAAGTCCAATGCCACAGGACAGAGTGTCTCAGCGGCAAAGTGCAGTACAAAGAGCGGTTTGAGACCGTCCAGTCCAGGTGAAGATGAACCATTCCTGTCCCGTACCGGACAGCACCGAGTCCTATACCCTGCACTCTTAGAAATGAACTTCACCGCATAGCACGCTCCTAGCCAACCATCATCACAATGATATCGTTATCTGCCCTGATTTGTTGAAAACGGGAGGCGAACCGGCCTTTATTGTGACAATTATGAACAGCATATGTGTCACACAAAAAAGCGTACGCCTCCCGTTTTCAACAAATCAGGGCAGATAACGATATCATTCGAGATGAAGGGTATCTACACTCTTAAAAATGAACTTCACCACATAGCACGCTCCTAGCCAACCATCAACCCGAATGACAACGTTCTCGCCCTAGATTTGTTGAAAACGAGAGGAGGAGCCTATTTTGTGCCATTATGCACGGCACAAAATAGGCTCCTCCTTCCGTTTTCAAGAAATCAGGGGCGAGAACGTTGTCATTCGGGGTGATGGTTGGCTAGGAGCATGCTATGTGGTGAAGTTCGTTTTTAAGAGTGTAGGAGCGTGCTATGCGGCCAAGTTCATTTGTAAAGCTGTGCGGCACGCGCATCATGGAGCCACAGAAGTGTGGACGGAGTCGCCTAACGCCGTAAATCTACTTCCAATCATCAGATGAAGATGACGTAATTAGAAACGTAGTTTAGGAATGCAACTTCAATACTTGGTAAGTACTCCACGTAGCAAGGTGACCACGGTCCAGGCACAAGGTACCAAGTGGTAAAGTGGACAGGGGTTACTATATTGGCATTCACACCTCCCTCTCTGCGTGTGATCATTTTGAAATTTTGGTTCTAAATAACTTCGCACATCATACAACGCTTGATCCACTGTAAAAACGGAACGCCACCGTACAACACGCTCTGCGCCAACCACTGCATCGAATGATACGTTTACGGCTTCTGATTGGAGGAAAGAGCCAGGAGCACGCCTTTTTTTGTGATAATTAACATTATCCTAATTGTCACAAAAGGACGTGCGCCTCGCATTTTCAACGAGAACGGGAACGAGAATGTTGTCACACTCTTAAAAATGAGGGGGGGGGGGGTGATGGCAGGATAGGCTCGCCGTTGTTGGCCACACAGAAGTGGGCATCGTCACGACTATAGCCAAAAAAAGGAAAGGAAAACGCATAGCAAAACAAAAGACAAAGGAAGGACGGACGGATGGAGGAGAGAGGAGGTTGAAGGATGGGGATGCGGTGGGGTGCACGAGTTCATCGGGGAGAGTACAGTATTAGATGGGTCGATCAGCAAGGCCAGTCTTCAGCAGGAAGAGAATGAGGTTTCTTGCTTTGGCGGAACGTTCGGCAGAAGAACCAGCGGGGTAGAGGATGTCTGCTAGCGAGCCCGAGGTGGAGCGAGGGAGATGTGTTACGCGCGCAGAATGGTATGCTCGGCAGTCTCGCAGGATGTGTTCGATTGTTTCGGATTGTTGACAGTGGCCACAGCAGGCGTCACCCCTAGAGCCTATCTTGAACAGCTGAGAATTGAACTTAAAAATGAACTTCAACGCATAGCACGCTCCTAGCCAACCATCACGTCGAATGATATCGTTATCTTCCCTGATTTGTTGAAAACGGGAGGCGTACGCCTTTTCTGTGACAATTATGAACCGCATAAGTGTCACAGAAAAAGCGTACGCCTACCGCTTTGAACAAATCAGGGCACATAGCGATATCATTCGGGATAATGGTTGGCTAAAAGCGTGCTATGCTGTGAAGTTCGTTTTTAAGAGTGCATTCTGAATTATTGCTATAGTTTGTGTGTGTGTTTGTGCGGTGAAGGATGATACCGTGAGCATTCCAGATTTGAAGGGAGAGTAGTCCTCTCTGTGGCACTCGAATGAATGCAAGGTGTCCCGAAGCGGTATCCTGCAATTTTACACGAGTACCCGTTTACCCATTTTGGTACCCGTTGCTCATTTTTGCGAAAAGCGAAAGAAAAAGAGAGAGAGAAACGAGTAAGGGAAGATGAAATGAAAGCACGTTTCAATTTCATCCCGTGAGATACTTTTTGAAGAAAGCGCCATCGAATAGAGTGGACCGTGTAAACACGCGGATCAGGTAGAGAAACATATTCCCGCGGAGACACTGCCCAATAGATTCACGGCGCCAATTTCTCAGATTCCCACGGGGATACATAGATACAAATTCTCGGACGACGCAGAGACGACCTTTCCAACCGTTGAAAACGAAAGATAAAAGCACGAGGAGAATCGGACGGATTTCCCATTGCAAATCTGAATAGTATACAGTACATTTTACAGCAAACACTCATAAAACAAGACATCGGCGGCCAAATCGAGATAATGCAAAAAGGGTGAGCCGCCGCAATCAAAGCGAGCGATTACTCCGGGGCCAACGCCGCATGCGATTCGTTTAAGATAGCAACTGGAATGGAAGTGGTCGACACTGGCTTGATCGTAGAAACAGATACGGAGGCAGGGTCATGTTAGAACGTCATATAATAAAGAGATGTTGCTCGGCCTTTTTTTTTTTTTTGCCAAATGGAGGGGCGGGACCAACGGGCTCAAGTCGTGGATGAGGGGAGTTCCTGTGCCTCACTGAAGGGAGGTTCCACATCAAGGTTCTTATAGTTTTGGGGAGGGGGGGGGGGTGATTTTGTGCTTAGCTTTCGGTTTCTTCATGTGCGTGTATACAGGCTTTCTGGGGGGAGTGGGGGCTTGGTGTATAGTGAAAAGCTTTGAACTAGTGGTGTGTTTTCTTTGTTATAGTATAGTGGCGTGGTGGGCACCTGCGCTTTCTCCCGATGACAGGGACTATTGGAGTCTCTTGCTTTGATTGTGTTCGTGAGTTGAGCTTAGCGTCTAATTAAGGTGTCATTAAGTCGGCTGAAATGGACAAGTAGGAGGTTGAAAAAAAAAAAAAGAAACAGCGTGAAGCTGCTAATTTGGAGACGTCACCACGAGTGACCTTCTTTCTGCTTCCGGTATCTTATAAAGACGTTGACTTCCAACATTTTCAAAAGAGGCTGAAGGTCAGAAATTGGACAGAATGGTGCTTTTGTCACTCCTCATTTGTCGAAAACGCGGGCCGTAAGTCTTTTTGTGACAACTAACGTAACTGCGTAAGTGGCACAAAAAGGCGTATGTCTCTAGTTATCAACAAATAACGAGAAAAAAAAACTGTAATTCGCGATGATGGTTTGGCTAGCACAGTGTCATGCGGTGAAGCTCCGAGTACAGAAAATGTTTTAGGTTGTAGAGGCGCCATACAGCTGAAACCTGTAGCATTTTTTGGAATAGCAAGCCGGCTCTTTGCCTGGCTAATCTTTCCTTTCTTTTTTTTTTCTTAATAAACATATGTACCCCCCTCCCCCCCTGTAGCAAGTAACTCTTTCTGTCTGTTACACAACAACCTCGCGCATTCACATTCGCATTGTTAACCCATTTCTCACCACAGTTTCTTCCGAGGGAAGGCGAGGGAGTAAGAACACCCAGCCAGGTGCATACGAAAAAAAAAAAAGAAAAAAAAAACGATTCAGGCTTCTTGACTAATTCATACAGCGCAGATTACAGTTCCTTTCAAGAGGCAACGCGTGAAAAAAAGAGCGACAGACGCGTGTTCTATGCCTTGTCACCTGTGTCAACAGCATAGCACGCTGCAATGCCTCTGTATGGTTGTGCACGCAGAGCGGAACATACATGCAATGCAAGCAATGGAAGAAGCAGCAGCAGCAACGGCCTCATCCATCACACTTTGCCCATTAGCCGCTGGGGGGCGTCGGGGAGCAATTAGGCGGGGCCCTGACCTTGAACGCGCCAGGCGCTAATGCCCGCCGCCATGCCAGACGGCCGACCGGTCTGGCCGTGGTGGGTACACACGCACTATCCGGGAAAATCCTCGCCGACACCTTGCAATCTCGGCACGTGACATTCAATGATTCCAAGGTATAGGATTTATTCACTGACGTCACCTCGCCGCCATACTGTATAGGTCCCCCGAAGTTACGTTCCCGCATTCGTTTGCTGCCATATGCTTTTTGGATGACCATTAACGTCGGAAACATGGAAATTACTTGGATATGCTACAAATCACACGGCACAATAACTTTGAAACACCAAATGTACGGTGAGTGCGATATGGGTGACGGCTTGGATGGGACCTACAATATGGCGGCCGATGACAGCAAGTCTGCCTGCTAGCGACAGTGGCGGTCTCCTGCGGATGGTGCGAATAAACCCTATACGAAAACTACCGGTCAGAAACGCAGTTCCTTATTGTTGTAGTGGGTCCTGAGTTTTTGCTGTCTGAGCAACACGAGGGTTCCTCACGACGAAACGGTGAAGTGAGTTGGAATTTAATTGGAAGCCGAAGAAAATGTGGAGATGCAGGATACTCCAACTTACACGCTCAGAACAGAACTTCACCGCATAGCCATGTTGTCCGCCAACCATAGTCACGAATGATAGGGTTACCGCTTCTGATTCGAAAAGCGAGGGGGGCGTACGCCCCTCTCTCTCTCTTCAAATCAGAAGCGATAACCCTATCATTCGTGGCAGTGCTTGGCGCACAACGTGCTATGCGGTGAAGTTCTGTTGTGAGAGTGTAGATGGCGGCTACTCCGTACAGAGCCTAACCGGATGGTACGTGCTGTGCGCCAACCACTCTTAAAAATGAACTCCACCGCATAGGACGCAACAAATCAGGTCAGATAACGATATCATTCGAGATGATGGTTGGCTAGGAGCGTGCTATACGGTGAAGTTCATTTCTAAGAGTGCATTCTTAAAAATGAACTTCACTACATGGCACGGTCATAGCTAACCATTATCCCGATTCCCGAATGACATCGTTCTCGCCCCTGATTTGTTGAAAACTGGAGACGTACGCCTTTTTGTACCAATTATGTACCGCATAAAAGTACAAAAAAAAAGGCGTACGCCCCCCGTTTTCATCAAATGAATGGAGAGAACATTGTCATTCGGGATAATGGTTGGCTAGGAGCGTGCTATGCGGTGAAGTTCATTTTTAAGTGTGCTTGGCGCGACCCGCGAGTGATAGGGTTATCTCTTTTGATTCGAAGCGAGAGGGAGCGCAAGCATGTTTGTGGCAATCTGGATATACGATAATTGCCACAAAAAGGCGTACGCCCCTCTCTCTTCGAATCAGAAGCGACAACTCTATAATTCGTGGCAATGGTTGGCGCACAGCGTGCTATGCGGTGAAGTTCTGCGGCGAGCCTATCCTGCCATCACCCCCCCCCCCCCCCCTCTGTTTTGAGAGTGTAGACACTCTCAAAACAGAACTTCACCGCATAGCACGCTCCTAACCAACCATCATCTCGAATGATATCGTTATCTGCCCTGATTTGTTGAAAACGGGAGGCGTACGCCTTTTCTGTGACAATTATGAACAGCATAAGTGTCACAAAAAAAGCGTACGCCTCCCGTTTTCAACAAATCAGGGCAGATAACGATATCATTCGAGATTATGGTTGGCTAGGAGCATGCTATGCGGTGAAGTTCATTTTTAAGAGTGTAGTTATAGAGGTGTGAGCGGGTGCGGCTATATCCTCGAGACATCCTGCTTTGCATATAGAAATAAAACGTTTTGAATTCCTCCACAATCGCGCGCGCGCGCGCACACACACACACACACACACACGCACACGCACACGCACACGCACACACACACACACACACACAAGTTCTGATGCAGTGGAGAAGCCATATAGATAGAAGGAAGATAGGGAAATACAAGGGTCTGGATCCAGCGCTACGGGACACGAACCCCGATCACTCCTGTGTTCCTCGGAAGAGTCGTACTGGTAAAAGTTGGTAAAGGTTTGCTCCTAGGGCACCCGAAGGCCAGCTAGGATTCTTCGTTAAGCACCCTCTCCGGGTGCAAGTGGTTTATCCGGTCCTTGAACCATTTTCCCCACCCGATTAATAGCATAATATATTTAGTTGTTTGTTCCATTAGATGGGACCAATATATGCGCACAAAACGCTCCTTTCTTTTATTTTTGTTTGACAACAAAAATGGTGCAATGTGCTCTCAGGTGTGTTTAACATCTGAGTTGTATCAAGACAAGGAATTTGCAAGCATTGGCATTCGGCATAAGCATACTGAGAGCAAGATTGCTATCGTGTCGAGATGGGTACGGTTTGTGTCCTGTGAGTACGGTTGTAAGTAAGAAATAGGAGAAAAGGCCAGTGCCGTATTCTTTTGAACTACACAGCGCGAAATCGTTTATTAAATCGCATCACTCATAACTATACTTCAATACTCCACAGTAGCTTTAGTAAACCAAGTGTCATTGCCCCTCCACACCTTACCCCATCGCCGCACGCGACAATGGCTTACACACAAACCGCATTGTCGATAACTGTATCCACACCCTGTTCAAGCCTTATCGTGCGTCCCCCTGTCCAGCCACCGTCCAGCCAAAATTACACCTATAGTGACCAATCAGCGTCACGCCGCCGCGCGACCCCCAGCGGAACGACATGGGACAAAAGACCGGCGAACCATTACACGACAAAACCACCAGCGGCGCAGATAGCAGCCATTGTGGGCGACAACAGCGACATCTAGCAGAGCGCGTCGTAAGTGTAATAGTGAATCGAAGGAAGCAAATCGAGGAAGTAGCAGGAAGAAGATGAAGGAAGGCAAAGCCATAATGGAAGCGATGTCAGTCAATCACCCCTGGGCTTTCACCTTGGAGGCTTTAATCTCAGTCTCGTCATTTGGACAACAAAAGGGTGGAAAGGAGAGGGGGAAATGAAGTGAGACGCTCAGATAGAGACCCGATATACAGTGCTATAAGGGGTCCCTACTTTCTCAGATGTGGCGGGTAGATGGTTCTTCGGGTGTCGTCCGCGTATGGAGCATTTGCAGAGCGGGGATCGTTCAGTGTCAGAATGCAGAGAGAGGCAAGGCTCGGTATTATTCGTTGAGCCTTCGTGTTTGTGTTTGTTTACGTGTCTTGCCCATCGCTCAGGCTTGCCTTATCATGGAATTTATCCACCAGCTAGCCTGCATTTACGCCATAATGCACATATTACGCCATTAATGCACATATCCGGATATGCCTACTACCTTTCTTGCAACAATGTGCTTAGTGAGTTAAGTTGTGATGTCATATTAGTGCGCTGCCACACACGGACAGTTGTGATGGCATTTGCCTCAAAGCCATTTTATACTTACTCGCCACAACTCATTCGCCCATGAAATGGCTACTCTCGCTGCCATTGTTAGCGCCGAGTAACAATTTTCGTTTCCATAAAACCACTTTCTACTGTACAACGCAATGTTGGAGTGATAAATTTCAGAGCTGTCTCGGGCATCTTTCGACGAAAGAACTCCGAAGTTGTGAGTAATTTTCATCGACAACAGCAAAAGAACTTGAGGTGCGGCCATATTGCTTGTTTTGGATTCTGCGCCGGTTGGCAAATACGGTTGGCACTGACCATTCTATTCAAATGCATTAGAACTGCTCTACATGAAGAACACGAAGAAGTGCCGCGCGTCTTCAGAATTACGAGGAGGGAAGGAAACAAGCGAAATCCCGAGCGACATCAATGGAAGAAAATGCTAACAGATGTTCACTGGGCGCGGAAGTTTCGCGGCGTCCTTACGTTGAGCACTCGCACGGTGCCGGAATATCGGGAATGGCGTATATTGCGCACGTAGCAGACGACACCACCAGCGCTATCTTCTACTACCACCTTGTGTCTGACCAACACCACGTATAGAGAGAAAAAGCCTGCTTACTCGTCGACGTGACGTAACAACTAAGAGTCAGCCAATCAGGATCGTGTTTTCAACGGCGGTAGCCAGTCACGAACGTGCTTTCAGCGGTCATAGCCATGGAGACGAACTACCGCCGTCTACGAGTAGTGACCCGCGTACTAAATTGGAAATATTAAAGCGCAAAACTGTCAGATACCTTTCTCAAAACTGACTTTCTAGAAAGCATGTTGCACTTTTCGTCTACAGATTCAGGTTTACAGGTTCCAAGTTAGCTGCATTCATTTACGAGTCCTTGAATTCGCACAACGGCGAATCGCAATATAGCAGACGAATTCTGACTTTATATGTCCACGTAGCGAAGGAGGGAGAGGAGGCAAGCAGACCTTCTGTACCTTGGTGGCGTTGGCATGACCCGCAGAATACGCTACGACAGTACGTCTCTGCGCATGGGAGAAAGAAAAGGTTGGAGAAAGCACGTGACAAAGCGTCTGTCGACTCAGAAGGCAGCAATAAGGGGGGCGTTCGCAGACGGGCCACAACACTACGGCGAAAAAGATGAAGCAACGTGGACCTCACGTGCAGTTGTTGTGGTACCTTATTTGAGACCGTTCTACGTGCACGAGGGGAAAGGGAAAAGCTCAGGGGCTGCGCGAAAGGCTGACCTACTTTCACAGCGTATAGTCTCCAGGGTAAGAAAAGCACGGAAAGACATAGCGGTGAACGCTCGCGCTCACGCGGCAGCAGAAAGCTATAGCGTTCTGCGCATATTCCGCTGAAGTATAGGGAGTTTTCGCCTACGTCACATTGTGACGTGGCAGTGACGTGGCATGCTCGTAAGCTCCTCCCACTGATGGTCACTTTTCGTGCTAGCGGCATTGAAAGATGACAAACTGCGCTATTTTTCAATGCGACAACCATAGTTTTCATACAAGAAAACGCGAGATAACGACAATGACAAAGTGTCTTCGGGATAACAGAAGGGTACGGACGCGACCGGATTTCAAAACACCATTCAAGGCTTCGTTTTCGAGCCAATGCTAGATAATCTCGGTAGCTGCGACGAAAAAGTGACCACAACCATGGCGACCAAACGCGTTCATTTGACGTCACGTGAAAACACCCCATTGTGGGGAACGTCGCCCGTGTGAACACACGGCATGTGTTGGCAAAGGCTGTCATATACTGGTGTGAAGGCACGTTCCCGCATCTTCTCCTAGACGGAGTACAACATCCCTCGCTAAATCCCACCGACAGCGTCGCCGACATCCTCCTCTCCGTTCTGCCAAGTGAACCTCATCGGTATATGCACACACACAAAAGAAAAAGCGTCCCCGTATCTCTATCCACATGATCGAATTCTCCAGTGTCCACTCTTTGCTTTCCTGGCGCATGACGAACGTTCTTTCATCCCACGTCGCTCTATGTCTGGGCACCGGACACTCAAAAATACACGACGACGCTCTTCATGATCTCCAGGGTGAAGAATCGCCACATTTCGAGTGGGAAACGGAAAAAGTTGAGCGTCCGGCCTCTTCTCCGAGACAGATAAAGGAACGCAGACGACGGCGCGGCAAGAAGTAAAAGGGAAATTCCTCTTCTTTCTTTTATTTATTTCGCTTCCGGTATACACAGTTCTGTCCCCAACGCCATTAGTCAAGTGGGTACTCCGTCGACCAACCCCCAGGAATGTTTGCTTGCGAATGTCTCTGGATCCGTAAACTCTAGTTGATCATTCTGTTTTCGGGGCCATTTATTCACGGACGGAACTGTTTATGGAATGGGCTGTGGAGGTATCAGGGGTGCCTCGGGGGGGGGGGGGGGGGGGGGGGGTGCACGCTAGCCGTTTCGATACGACCAACTGCAGTCTTTAGTAATAATGGGATATAATTTAGTGTAACTGGGTGCTACACTCTTCAAAATGAACTTCACCGCATAGCACGCTCCTAGCCAACCATCTTCGCGAATGATATCGTTATATGCCCTTTCGTTGAAAACTGGTTACTACGGAGAAAGAACAATAGCGCAGCGGGTATCATATGATATAGGTTACAAAAATGTGTGGGCGCCAATTTTTGAGGACATTGTAATCATCGACTTTCAAATGGTTATGTCGAAGCCTGTCGTGGAGAAATGCACCAGAAATGCTAAGAACATTTATAAACGCAAAACAAGGCCCCTTTTTCGGCTTTCAAAAATGTTTACGGAAACAATATCTCCTAATACGAGTGTACAAAACTCAGCCTTCAAAAACTTGGTTCTTTTCATAACCAACCAACCAACCAACCAGCAGACGGAAAGCAATGTTAACATAAACATACCACTGAACACGCACCGCTTTTTTAATGTTTTTATTCACATACCTTAAATGCCAAGAAGGCATTACATAAGGGGCGATGCAAAACAAGACGTCACATGAAATATAGCTGCATGCGTGCTTTCGTGAAACCAACAAGATTTAAGGATACAACATTCTGTGGCAAAGAGTTGCAATTCCGCATCCCTACCTGAATTGGGGAATAAAAGTAATCAGTCGTGCCAAAAGTTGCCTGCAGCTTAAAAGCAAGATCAATCCTTACACTTATACACTTAACTCATACTTTATATACTTGAAAGTATAGCCGCAGTATAAAAGCCTTAGAAATACGCAGCCACGAATAGATGAGAGAACTGATGTTCTGAGGCTGGAACAACATAGAAAGGACAAACACATACAAAGCCTCAAATTGCCTAAGAAATGAAAGATGAAAGTCACTGAAATCCTACAGCTGGCTAACCTTTTCAGTGACTTTCATCTTTCATGAATATATTACACACAACAAAAACATCAGATTCCACGGGCTTCCCAGCCGCTACTTTTTTTCCTTCTTTAACATTTTCAAGTCGATCCACGTATTAAAGGAAATCCAAAAGATACATCTACACTTGTCCCTGCTTTTAAAACTCGCTCTTCGTTAGCTCCGTTTTTCCTTAAGGGCCCGAAATCAATAAAAGCAATCTGCTTATGGGCGCATCCTTCTCATCCAAGGGAAGACGACACTTTCGACTGGCGAAACCTGCCATCAAGTTTAAAAGAGACCCGGGAATGCGACGCATGCACGACTGTGGAGCAGGGATCTTCTGATAATCTCGCCAGATAAGGTCGCGCGACATGTTGGGGACAAAAGCGCTCGGTGTCGCTTTGCAAGCAATGATGTAAGACAAACGCGACTGCCACAGTGCCACCCCATCATTTGAAGCTCTTCTTTCATCTTCGTTACGTGGGGAACACGCTCTTCTACCCTACACTCTTAAAAATGAACTCACCGCATAGCACGCTCCTAGCCAACTATCATCTCGAATGATGTCGTTATCTGCCTGCCCTGATTTGTTGAGAACGGCAGGTCGTCATGTCGTTATGCTGTTCATAATTGTCACAGAAAAGGCGTACGCCTCCCGTTTTCAACAAATCAGCGCATATAACGATATCATTCGAGATCATGGTTTGCTAGGAGCGTGCTATGCGGTGAAGTTCATTTTTAAGAGTGCAGCCACACGGCAAACTTAATGGCATTAATTCACCTCCTAACCAACCATCATCTCGAATGACATCGTTCTCTCCCCTGATTTGTTGAAAACAGGTGGCGTACGCCCAGTGTTTTATCCAGAATCCCAAGCACGGAGGGGTGTTGGAAAAAATTGGGGTTGGGGGGGGGGTGTCATTATTATAATTAAGTCATTATAGCTTAACATATCATTACCGACATGTGTCTAAAGCTGAAATCGCAAGGGCAACTCTGCAGTGGGTACGCAGGTGAAAAAGTTAGGGGGGTGTCACTGAACATTTGGGGGGGTGTTAGGGGGTGTAGTGGGGGTCTGGATAAATCACTGCGTACGCCTATCCTGTTACGATTATGTTCCGCATAACTGTCACACAAAAAAAGCGTACGCCTCCTGTTTTCAACAAATCAGGGGAGAGAACGACTTCATTCGAGATGATGGTTGGATAGGAGGTGAAGTAAATGCCATTCCGTTTAATGCATTAAGTTTGCCATGTGGCTACACTCTTAAAAATGAACTTCATCGCATAGCACGCTCGTAGCCAACCATGATCTCGAATGATATCGTTATCTGCACTGAGTTGTTGAAAACGGGATGCGTACGCCTTTTTTGTGACAATTATGAACAGCATAAGTGTCACAGAAAAGGCGTACGCCTCCCGTTTTCAACAAATCAGGGCAGATAACGATATCATTCCATATTATGGCTAGGAGTGTGCTGTGCGGTAAAGTTCATTTTTAAGAGTGTAGGGCATTAAAAGAAGAACTCTTCATCACGTAACACGGTGAACGCCAACCATTCCGCAGAGTGATGCCCGGTACCAGTCTTGATTTGTAGAAAGTTAAACTTCAGTTGCTTGAGAGTCTGCAGTTGTCCCGTCTGCTTCTACCATGTCCTTGTCTTCTTGCTGCTATTCGTCATCATGAACTTATACCAACTACCCCGAATTGTTCCTATTGTAGAAAGAGCGGGGCGTACGCCTTTTCGTGACGCTTGTGCAGTTACGTTAATTGTCACAGAAAGGCGTACGCCTCTTGTCTTCAAGGAACCAGGGGAGAGAAGGATGTCACTCGTGATGATGGTTGGCCACACTCTTAAAGCAGAGGTGGTGGTGGTAGTAGTGCTGAAGGAGCTACTCGTCACGACTAACGCTCTGGGGAAATGTGCGTCCTGAGCCGACTTCTAAGGGAACTGTGCACTGTTAAAACAGAACTTCACCACATAGCACGCTCCTGACCAACCATCGTACCGAATGATATCATTCTGTGTCATGATTTGTTCAAAACAGGGGGGAGGCGCCTATCTGGGACAAGATAATCTGTCCCAGATAGGCGCCTCCTCTCATTTTCAACAAATCAATGCACAGAATGATATCATTCGGAATGACGGTTGGCTAGGAGCGTGCTATGCGGTGAAGTTCTGTTTTAACAGTGTGGCGACATATGTCTGCACGCTATAACCATTCTGCCACGCGAGCTGGCCTTCACTTCATAGAACTTCAGAAAAACAGAACTTCACTGCATAGTACGATCCCAGCCAACAGTCACCCCGAATGGCATCGTTCTCTTCCCTGATTCGTTGAGAACGAGAGGCGTACACCTTTTGTGACACTTATGCAGTTCATAATTGTCACAAAAATGGCGTACGCCTCCCGTTCTCGGCAAGTCAGGGGACAGAACGATGTCATTCGGGATGATATGGCTAGGAGCGTGCTATGCGGTGAAAGTCTTCTGATTTCTGGAAAGCGCGGGGCGTACGCCCATTTTGTAAAATTAACATAACTGCATGAGTGTCACAAAATGGCGTATGCCCCTCATTTTCATTTCTTCTCATTTTCAGAGGGCAGAACGACATATCATCCTGGATGGTGGTTGGTTAAGAGCGGTGAAGTTCTGTTATAACAGTGCAGGGGACACTCGACACCTTTCACCCATACTGATTTCGTAATAACAGCAATCCTCTGACCCCGTTACGAGAACCCTTGCCCTTTCTGGCTTTCCGCTCCCCCCCCCCCCCCCCCCCCCCCTCAGGACCCACTCCAAAACCGACGAGATGACCGAGGAGACGTCGATCTTTTTCCCGCACCACCGCACCCCGGGGCCAAAACCTAGCATCCCACGCGGCGGTCCGCTTCACCGAAAGGAAACCGCCCATCCTCACAAAAAACCCAATCGCCATATTCCCCATATTTATACTTTGCCGCCTCCTATACTAAACGAAAACACCCCCCAAGCGCATACCACACACAAGGCACAGCACCTTTACAAACGACAAGGCAGTCCGACGTGATTGAAACACACACACACCGCGCGACTATTCCGCGGGGCATGTAGGAGAGAAAAAAGTGCAATTCCACGTCTTAATAATACCCTTCAAAAAAAGACCTCAAAGAGCTGCCGAACTCGACGGAAACAACGCTCTGCTGCCTCCGGGGGTATACGTACTCTGTCTATTCCCGTCTGTAAGTCAGACTTTATAACCACCGGGAAGCATGGAAGCTACCATAGGTGTATGGGTGCAATCAGAGTTCCATTTCGGAGTGTGTTCCGTAGTTAGCCCTGCGTCATGGTTGGTAACCGCAACACGTGTAAAGATTGACGGGAAACGGGTCGGTCAAAGCGGTCGTCATGAAAGGGCGTCTCGGCTGTCTAGTTGGGGTGGTCCGTGCGTGAACTGCGACAGGCCAGGTTGCGAAAGGACGCCTGGTTTCCCTACCATATGTGGCCAACGTGCGTGAGAACATTTTTTTTTTAACGAGCAAAAATGAAAAAAATAAATAACTGAAGAGCAACCTAAAAAATACCGAAAACTTGCGTGTCGTTCGAGGTTGTAAAGCGCTCTTGACTGTTGTCTCGACCACGACCTACTAGATTATAACGACCATGTCATAATCGGCAACACCTATGAGGAGCCCGTCCGCGCCATCCGCTAGGGGCGCTACTCATCGGCCCGCGGGATGATCTACATCGTGATTGGACAATGGAAATTTGAATTTTGAACGCGCAGAAGCAGACGTACTACTACCGTAGCAGACGACAGCAACAGCTCCTATGAAAACGCGTAGAATGTAGATGATAATAAACTTTAGAAAGAAGCCTCTCCCGTGGGACATTCACCACATGTACAAAAATACTAAGGTAAGCTGGAGTACAAAGATTGGAGTACAAGTATTGTAGAAGTTGAGGAAGCAATAACCGGGCCAATGAGTAGCGCCACCGCTAACCTCCAAATGCGGCGCTGGGAAGGGTTGCCTATGACATGGTCGTTATAATCTAGTAGGTCGTGGTCGAGACATCCGACTATCTGACATCCTTCTCTCCCTTGGTTCCTTGAAGACAAGAGGCGTACGCCTTTCTGTGACAATTAACGTAACTGCACAAGCGTCACGAAAAGGCGTACGCCCCGCTCTTTCTACAATAGGAACAATCCGGGGTAGTTGGTATAAGTTCGTGATGAAGAATAGCAGCAAGAAGACAAGGACAGGGTAGAAGCAGACGGGACAACTGCAGACTCTCAACTGAAGTTTAACTTTCTACAAATCAGGACTGGTACCCGGCATCACTCTGCGGAGTGGTTGGCGTTCACCGTGTTACGTGATGAAGAGTTCTGTTCTAATACTCGATACTCTTAAAAATGAACTTCACCGCACAGCACACTCGACTGCTATACTGCACGGCTTTTAGTTGACAGCCGTCATTGTTACCGTGTTCATCCCCCTGTGCTGCGCATGAATTGAAATATCTTCTTTTCTAAGAAGCCGTGTTGACAACATTACCATCACGTAAACTGTACCAAAGCCTGCAGGCGGGGTAGGTAGCACATACTGTCACTTGTAAACGCAGCCAAGAAGACGGACAGACAAAGAAACATACACACACAACCACACAGCAACAGCAGTTGAGTGTTTCTTCTGTCTGTACCGTCTGTTGTTCTTCTGCGTGAAAAATGACACAGACGGCACAGTACAAAATTTCGGCGTTTTCGTACTCGTTCTTGGCCATCGTTCAGCCGTTTTTGCAAGCTCACCGGCTTGCTTGCATCCTCTGTCTTCTTCCATGGCGCATTACACATCATACTTCACCTCGAGCGTTCTACAACAACAGCAAGAATCTTGAAGTATAACGTCTTCAGCTGCGACGACCCGCAGCCAACAAGAGCATTGTCTTTGTCCCGACAAAAAAGCCGTCGGATATAGCAGTTCCATCCATGCCGGCTGGTCTCCTGCACCACCACAGCTTGTGCTTAGCACAGCCCATGTGCTTTCTAGGCCAAAGGCAGATTTCGACATCGGTGGCTTTTGAACGCAGTAACGAGGATATTTCCAAGCGGCTCGCTGCAATCTTTTCCCCTACCACACTGATGAGCTATCACAAAGGGCACCCTCTGTTCTTCCCGAGAGCAGAGCGTGCCGTTTCCAACGTGCGGTTGCTCCTCCCGTTGCTTGCCAGGCGCGGCTCCTATACACTATTTGAAGAGCACGTAATGGCGTCTTCGCTACAACGATCGTGGACAGTGGGACTGTTGTCTGTCTCTGTTCCGATCCTTCAGACGGAAGCGAATGACGCCTTCCCGTTTTACGCGGCGGAATGTACACAAGGGGCCCTGTTTCGAGGAAGCATGCCTGTGAGAACGGCGTGATATAAGGCTCATTAGCGACGGTTGCATGTTCATGTTACGCTCATGTTACGCATGTTATACGCTCCCGTATGCGTAATAAATTAAAAACGAAACGAAGTGAATTCGGACGTACATAAATGCTACATGCGAAATGTGGGTATGCTCCCGGCTGAGGATGGTATAGCAATGTCGAGGAGGTAAACACTGACGTTAAAGAACCCTGATAGTCAGTATTTTTTTCTCCGCAGTTCTACCCTGCGACACGTGCAAAGGCTGACTCACATTACCAGTAAATATATTCCAAAATTACCATAACCTTTCTTTTTTTTTTTTTTTTTGTCAACAGCTTGGCGGGATGTGCAGGTATAAGCCGACAAGATAGCAGCAGGGCGAGGCCGGACCTCCCTGTAACTTGGAAAAAAGAAAAAAAAAAGAGCGCAAGTGACAGAAAAGAAAGTGAGAAAGTGCAAAAGTAAAAGAAGAGTGGGATATATAATGTTTGTAACATTGATTGATTGATTGAGATATAAAAAATATACAGATGTGACACCCGACAAAGTCGGGTCAGGCTACTCCAGAACTCTTGAATAGAAAAGAAAGTAGAAAAACCAACCTCAAGGCCACACCAAAAACCACACAAACGAAAACAAACAAAAAACCAAGCAGGGTCCACCCGATGAATGAGTCCAGTAAATGAAATAAGAGTTCAAATGAATGTAGACCAAATACATCAATGGTTCAAATGTTTGTGAGATAAGTTGATCATTCCATTTTAAAAAATACGGAGAAATTTAATTCGGCACCGGACCAATTCTGCAACTCAAAAGAAAGAAAGAAAGAAAACGAAATCGTGGTCGATCCTTTCGTGGATTCGACAAAAATTCGTTAGCATTAAAACTTGAAAACCCTTTGGGAACTCCCATTCACAACCCTTCACATGACCCCCTAACGCAAGACAGCATCCTCAGCCTTTCGGGCTTCCTTCGATTCAGCTTGGCGGCGCCGTCTCGCAGTCAACCTTCTTTGGCCGCCGCCCCTACGCACAGCTTTCATAGCCCATGGGGCGCCCACGCAGACAAGTTTGAACCTGTCGACCACCACAGCTGCACGGCTGCACTGCCGGTTGCCCGCGCCGCGTCGCGCTCTCCATGCGCCCTTTCATTCCCTCTCCACTCACAGCGCATGCGCGCCGCGCCGTGGGCACAGACAGACCACGCCGCGATTCTTGCGTACCGAGGACTCTAATGCTAACGCATTTAAAAAAAAGAAATAGAAAGAACAGAAACGTGTCGTAACCCAAGCAGCAAAATGCACTGAAAGTCGAGTGCAATAGGGGTGGACGGGTAGATGAAAGGCCTTGAACAGATTCATGAAACTAGAGAACATTGATAAGACACATACCGTCCACCCCTAATGCACTCGACTTCCAGTACATTGTGCTGCTTGGGAACACACGCACCATATTAAAAAGTAGTCGCGGGGCCAAAAGGATAACACGTGCGCAACATCAACGACAGCGCAATAGCAACAACAAAGATAGGGTACATATACGTTTAATCGAAGTCGGTGAAGGAAGAAGTGACTGCACCGGGCGAGTAAGGATTTGTGGGAAACTGAACTTCAACTCCGGGTCTATTAGGCGACGAAGACGAGTAGACGAAGAGGAAACAGATTGAGCTTGACGATCTAGCCACTGTTGTCGGAGGATTGTCCGTATGACGGATCTCAACAGGTGTGTCGCATCCGCCTTTGAGTATAACACAAGATAGTGCGCTGAGGACATATGCGCTATGTCCGCTGCCTCAGCTGCAGCTTCGTTGTTTGTGAGAGCTTACTACACGTGTATGTTTTTTTTTTTTTTTTTTTTTTTGATTGGGTGTTAGCGCCGCGAAGCAACTGTGGCTATGAGCGACGTACAGATGTGGACAGACGGAGAGAGGATAGCAGGAAGGAGTGGGGGACAGGGGGGTTAGTATGCGTCCTGGGCCGACTTCAGGGGGAACTGTGCCGACATTCGTCTGGAAAGTCTTCGGAAAACCCAGGGAAAACCTCAGACAGCACAGCCGGCGGTAGGATTCGAACCCACCACCTCCCAGTCTTCAGCACGACCTTGGTTACCACCAACGAGCGGACGCCTTAGCCCACTCGGCCATGCCGCTGGTACACGTGTATGTGATGTTCCACTTACCTCCACTTTATATCGCTATGGGCGACAGAATTCGATGTTCGCCTGGATATTCCTGAAATACACTACAACGTTGCACACGAA
Source organism: Ornithodoros turicata (assembly GCF_037126465.1). NCBI lineage: Eukaryota > Metazoa > Arthropoda > Arachnida > Ixodida > Argasidae > Ornithodoros > Ornithodoros turicata. The sequence continues at coordinate 18,183,653 of NC_088204.1, forward strand.
CACCCGTTGCCTTCTTCCTTTTGTTGAAGGGGGGGGGGGGGGATAGCAAGCCTCGTGTCTGGCTAACCATTCCTTTTTTTTTCAACCATCAAACATACCCCCCCCCCCCCCGTTGCCTGTCTTAATTGCCTGTACACTTTTCCTCGTAGCATACCGCAGAGACATACTTTTACGGCGTATATCAAATACGATGAAGTGCTGAAGCTTATCTTTCCACACGAAAGCAACCAGCTTGCATCCAGAGTGACAACACACAGCAAAAAGAAGAAGGGTGAAGTCCTAACTACATAATGTTATTACCTCACATTCTGTGCCATAACTCCTTATACCTCTGCGGCCTCTTCTGTATTCTACCCTGCCTCATTCGCGGTATAAGAGGCTAAAATTCACGTATGGGTGACCTCACGTTATCCTCACATAATGTTGGGGCCCCTCGCTCTGCGCGCTTGGCTCATTATGAATGTTATTCATGTTCCGAGAAGTGTGGCTGATATGCATTATGGCGAGCTGCCCCCAATGTGCATTTGCTTCTTTCACTTTTTTAAATCTTTCTCTCAAGGTCAAATTATTCATTATGCTTTCGGTGGAGCGTTTCCAGATGCGATACAGACTGAGGCTGTCGGGTAATCATAATATCAGTCACGGGTTTGCCTTCGGAGAAAATAGACCATTATATTCCGTCGGTCTTGATAAATCAATCATGGTTGCGTCTAATCGCCTGTCTTCTCCCTCACTGTGTAACCCAATCTCTTGTGAGGGCTCGGCACGAAGGGTCATCGTGAGTCTGCAGAAAGGGTTATGAGATGAGAAAGGGAACGTCCTCTGAAGCATGAATTGACGAGACATTGTCATTTAGCGAATCAACAAGACATGTGATCCTTCTACTTCCGTGCTCTGCGGTATAGAGATAGACCAGATAAGATGATACGTCGAGTAAATGAGATTACGTTTTCGATGCCGCACCGTATACTGACGAATTGACGTTGAGAGAGCTGCCTGTTGTCTCAGGGGTTCCCTGGGTCGGCACTTTTCTATAGGAACTCATTCTACATCGCATCATGGCAGCTCACAGCCCATCATTGGACATCAACACCGCAACCCTTCAACTTCAAAACTCGTCGTCTCGTCCTATTCGTACCCAGACTGGATTTTTTTTAACGATTTTAAATAATGTACAAACCGGCCCAGTTTATCACGTTACTTCAAAACCCATCATTCGATTAGAACTTAAACATCACGTCACATCGACCACCGGCCATCATCCAACAACATCAACGTGAACATCACAAATTATAGCAGCTCATCACTCAACATCACATCATTCTTCATGTTATGATGGTTGATGACGTCCGTGATGGTCATCGTGAGTGGACTTGCTCACCTATACACCAAGACGCGACCACAAATGCTATCAGACCGACATGTCTATAAAAACTTATTAACTACTACTACTTATTTATAACTTATATTTCCAGTTCATAAAGTATTCATGCAGACCACTTGCACTTGTCAGAATATATATATCTGGGACTCCTATGTGAGGCACAGTGTCTGCTTTGCGGAACTCTAAGGAAACGTGTGATCTTGGAAGATCGCCGAGTTCCGGACCTCCATCAAGACAACTGCGATGATGATGATTATGATGATGATGATGACGATGATAGAAAAAATGTAGAGTCGTCTCGTCCTGTTAGGATCGATGTACTTTCGTAATGCCATCAATTGTGAAGCACCGCAAACCTGGTAGCTTCCAATATCGAACCTTAAAACATGCAAATCAGCTACGACTTAACCGAACCACACCTTTCGTCATCACTACCGATTACAACACAACGCATTACCCCCTCATGATATAACAGCTCTCTTTCTCAAACGGACCCCGTTAAAATTCACATCCATACCCGACACCACACGTAGCCCTTCAGTCAGCTCCAACACAACATGACTCGCTTCTGCGAAACACTCATAACTCCTTCCATTCAACCTTCCTTCGCACCTAACCTGACGATAAAACATAACTGTATAAAAAAAAATTCCCCTCCACATTCCGATAGCACCCCTTTCCGACCTCATTTGCATCACGCGGGCAATATAATTCTCCAACGACCCTCATATATAAAATACGATGGCGGGAAAAAAAGAAAACAGTCGGGCATCGCTGATAGTTTATATACAAAGAGGAAGGGGAGGGTGCAAACCCTCCTCCCCTATCATTGTTTCGAAGGTGCGAAATCAGGCCCATTAATTAGCACACAGTCTCGGAGCCAGAGTAATTAAAGGGGTATTAATTACAAAATGGCCGCCCCATTCCGTGCAGGGGCCATCGGCGGATTTGGCCCACTTTTGACGCGGTATACTTCCAGCCGCGACGTCCCTGGGAAAGGTTCCAAGATCGTGACGGAGCACACCGGACAATGGAGATTGTGTTCCGATGTAACAAAACGAGCGAGTGTTGGATCTCACACTTGGCTGGCAACGTTGTTATCGCCGTTAATAACGCTATACCACGCGTATTATATATCGGCCTTCGTCTCGCCTCCTGGTACAATAGCCAAAATGTATTATGCATATTGTATCAATCTGCGGGGGGGTAGTGGTGGTTGCATTCGGCACGTAAATTGAAATTGCCTTCCGTACAGATAACGACACGAATGAACACTGCGCGAAATGCTTTCTTCTGTGAGGTGACCTTACAGGCTGCTGATGTACCACGAACGGGGAGGATGCTCTGCAGACGAAAGCAGCACCAATCTTGTCGTCTGCTTCACCGAAGTATATTTTCTTAAAAATGAACTTCACAACGTAGCACGCTCCTATATAGCCAGGCGCGTCATCCCGAGTGACATCATTCTTTCCCCTGACTTGCTGAAAACGTGGGGCGTACGTCATTTTTGTAGTTCATAATTGCCACAAAATGGCGTGCGCCCCACGTTTTCATTTCATCAAATCGAGGGAGACTACCATGTGAAGCTCTGTTTTTAGAGTGTAAATAGCTTTTCATTATAGCTTTTTATAGCGTTTTATTTCTAACGGACAGCAACCGTGTAACACATACGTCCGAGATTTTTCAGCAGTATCGGAAGCTGCCATGAGCCAATAGATATAGTTCATGTTCGGTCAGGTTTGGTCATGTTATGAACATCTCGTCAACGAGTGAAATAAATATTGTATTCAAATAGCTTACAATCTTAAAACAGATATGGTGGTGGTGGAAGAGAACTTCACCACATAACACGTTGAAGACAAGCCATACCACATAGTGATACTGTCGTCAGTCCCGATTGGAGGAAAGCAGCGGGGGGTACGCCTTTTTGTGACAGTTACAACAAATACAAAAGTGGTACAAAAAGGCGTACGCCTCTCATTTCAACAAATCACAGGAGGGACCGATGTCACTCGTACTGATTTCTTTATTCACATCACATCACATCACTCGTACTGATACGGTTGGCTCGGTGCGCTCTTAAAACAGCACTTCACAGCATAGCAGGATCCTAGAATCCCCGAATGACATCGTTCTCGTCCCTGCTTGCTGAAAACGGGGGGCGTACACCACCACCGCCACCTTGTGACAACTGTCATAACTACATAAGTGTCACAAAAAGGCGTACGCCCCGTGCTTTCCACAAATCAGGAGCGACAACGGTATAATTATGTGCAATGGTTGACCTTCGGGGTGCTATGTGGGGAAGTTCTGTTTTCAGAGTATGCGTGTTAAGCGGTGAAGTTGTGAATGTATTTGAGCCCAGGAGTACGCTCCGAGGCGCCCTCCTTTTCTTTCTTTTTTTTGACGCTTTACATTTCCGCTATAATTGCCACGAAAAAGCGTACGCCAACTTTTGTAACTGTAGCATAATCATGTGAAGTGGCTCGCCTTGGAGTGTCACGCAACCAGGTTCTGTCTTTAGAATGCACAAGGCATCCAGTTTCCTTCGTTCTTTTTCTTTTTTTCGTATATTTAGCACAAGATCCACAACTCCCATCGCATCCTCCAAAGAGGCAACCGCACCAAAACAAGGCTCCCATCCCAGCAACCCTCCAGGCGACACACGTCCACATATTTACGGGTAGCGCCGTTCCCACCGACGCCTCAACACGTTCGCCGAAGAACGCGCCGAGCTCCTACGGACACAACAGCGCGAAATGTCCGCTGGACGACAGCGAAGTGTAATGACGCGGACGTGACCGGTTTGCTCGAACGACGCAGCCTCATACACACCCAAAACACGTTGAAAAAAAGAAAAGAAAACAACAACAATACAAAAACGGCAAGCGGTTAACAAAACACGAAGCCGAACAAGCGTGCGCACATGCGAGAATGAAGTGCTGTGGGTTGGCAATGTATAAAGCACGCATGCTTGGCGACAAATCTCGCAGCCACTGCATTCCTTCGTGACAGCCGTGTCAGAATGATTTCCTATTTCATGCTGGCATTAATTCGCCCCGCTCGCTTAGGGTGGCGCTGCGGGTGACGCGTTTATCTATCTTTCTTTTTTTTTTTTTTTTTTTTTTTGTGCGCGTATGGAAAGTAGCGCGTGTGATTAAAGCTTCAACGAAGATACGCTTCCAAAATTAATTACGAAATAATCGAGGAACAAAAATAAAGGTGTAGAATCAAGTGGAAACATAAAGGAAAACGCTGCGATTGGGAATTAAGCCGCCATTTTCCTGCCATTTGGAAAAATGAACTGATTCTGTATGTTGGGTGCTGTGCTTTCATACAATGCAATATCTTTATAGGTATGATATCTTATACATATCTTATTTTTGATATATTCATACATATCTTTATAGATTCTTATTCATAGATATCTTCATATATGTGCAATATCTTTAGAGATTTCAGTTCATAGTTGCATGTATATTTCAGGAACTTTTAGTGCAGAATTATCCGCACTTTAGCGAATGTACTGTGTACACGGTATTAAAAACTGTGTTGCCAACAAGCGCAAACCAATAAAAGAGTAAGCACGAAGCAATCTTTCTGGGATGCACTTCTGAGGGGACCTTTTCGCCGGGGATCTTTTTGCTGGGGACCTTTTTGCTGGGGACGTTTTCTCCGGGGATATTTTCTATTGTCTTCATCGAACTTCTGCTGACCTTTAGCTTGACTACGCCCACATCCTAACCTGCGACTCAAAATATGGGGGGGGGGGGGGTCGAGGTAGCTTGCCGTTGTTGGCCGCACTCAGTGGGCATCGTCACGACTATAGCAAAAAATAAAATAACAAATTGAAAAAATAGGGAATTTCAATTCACAACAGGGTCCTAGCCAACTATGATGCCGATTGACACCGTTGTCTCCTCTGATCTGCTGAAAAACGAGAGGCGTACGCCTTTTTCTGACACTTATGCAGTTATGTTAATTGTCACGTGTTTTACACTGCACACTTCACTGCTCTTTCCTTTTCTCTCTTAATTTTCCTCTCATATTTTTGAACCGGAACCCTAACCCGAGTCACTATTGTAAGTGCACCGGCTTAGGGGGGGGGGGGGGATAACGGCAGGATCGGCTCGACATTTTAATACACAAACGCGGAAGTTTTTACAACTCGCTATACGAATACAGAGCGATCACAACATTTTAAAACACAAACCCGGAAGTTTTAACAAGTTCCACAACAGAATGTCTCGGCCAATCACCCCAACCAACACATGTAAATACATCCCCATTCATATTTTTTAGAGGGAGGTAGAATTCTTCACCCATACTATGTTATTTATTAGAAGGACGCGCGGATAAATCTGAAGTACGTCGCCGCTTCTCCTGCTCCATATAGGGGGCGCTGCTGCCTACCACGCCGCAGTCGTATATGAGGCGCCTTGAATTCTGCGTACGTTGCATGTATAGGTCTTCAAAGGTGATACAGTAGGGCTTATGGCGTCCTCTTTGCAACCAGATGCGCAGTAATTACAAAGTAGCGGGCGCCGTACTCCGGTACCAGTCTTGACGTATTTTTATGCGGCTCACTAGTCACGCGTTTGCGTTATAAAATCGTGAAAGTGTAAAGAGTAAGACAGCCAACGCGATATCTGTAAGCAGGCACTATAGTAGCAGAGCGCACGCGGGTGATAGGATAATTGATCACTTGTTATCAATTACCTTGTCTTAACGCAAACGTTCTTCACTTTTCTTTATTCCGTGTTAGCACCGCGAAGCAATTGTAGCTATGAGTGGCGTATACAGTCGTTCACAAATGGAAAGAGGACAGCAAGACGGCAGGAGGTTTAGTATGCGTCCTGGGTCGACTTCAGGAGGAATTGTGCGACATTATAATTCGTCTGGAAAGTCTCAGATCTCAGCCCCGGACAGCACAACCGGTGGAAGCATATTCGAACACACTACCTCCCAGTGAACCTCCCATTGAGTGGTCGTTGTCGGTTCTTGTTCCCCCCTTCGTCGCTCCTTAGACTCAAGGAGATGTTTCCGTTCAATCGTATACACCAGCTCGCTTGTATCCTCTACTTATGTTGTACCTCCCAGTCTTCAGCACGACCTTGGCTACCACCAACGAACGTGTACTTTTACGCAATGATGATGATGATGATTATGATACGTACCCGCTCGGCCATGCCGATGGTTTAGCGCAGATGTGCTATAGGTACTTATCCGAGTCAAATTCTTGTCCAATTCTTGTGTATCGTTCAATATTCTTCCTTTTACCATCCTACGGACGGACACCACACCCTGACGCCGAACCTTCATGCCGGGACCTTCATGTCATCGACATTTCAAGCAGACACAGCTGTTCTTCTATGACTCGCTACTCAATATAGGACACTTCTTTCGGTTCTCACAACCATTAACGGGAGGCTCCGCGAATTCGACGGTACTATACCGTCCACTAAGCGTGTATGCCTCTCAATAGAGCTGCCCCATTCTAGCAACCCGCCAACTGTCACTAATAATTGCTCCGTGAGGTGTTAATTGGAAGCAACTGCTCTCAACGCTTCAACTACCATTTCGTATACGACTTTTAGTGTACGCATGAGTTATATCTTTTGTCTCTCCAGCTGGTCGCCTAACGAAGCCCCGTAGAATGCATCAGGTAGCCATTTGCACTCCTTTTTTCTCTTCTTCATTTACATCATTTTTATTTACTGGGTTATTCCAGCGCAAGCGACGGTAGGGTTGTGTCGTACGTTTTGAAAGCCAACAAACAGTATACTGGGAGTGGTGACAGATGAAATTGGTAACGATCGCAGATGTTATTCATGAGCCAGCTAGAGAGGAAAATTAACAAGATAAGGTGTGTGACCGCTCGCAGCTGTCTTCAAATGGGAGTTTGGTATGCCATGTGCGCGGTTATGAGACCAGGGTCATCGTACACGTGAAGGTTAGTTGTGAACGTATATGTTGCTGTGTGCGTAAGGTTTGTAAAAAAGAAAAAGAAGAAGAAAGATTCTCAGCTTGTGAGAAACGTTCGTTGTGGCTATGTGTAGAAGAGTATATAGAAGATATAAAAGAAATACTTCAATATTAACGCATTTCTGTATAGTGGGTGAATATAACCTACCTATACAATTATAAGATAAGTATTTAAAGAGATTGAAACATTCAAATAATTTATTTTACTAAAAAACAAGCTTTCGGACGGAGTCCGTCCTTCATCAGGTGCGTATACCTGATGAAGGACGAACTCCGTCCGAAATCTTGTTTTTTAATAAAATAAATTATTTGAACGTTTTAATAGCTTTAATAAATCTTATTATCTTTATCTTTAAATCTTATTCACTTGCGAGTGGTAGACTTTTCCCACTTTTGCCCGTTAGTTTATAGAATTATAATACAGAACTTTGCTAAGTTAAAGAATGGATCATACTGCTTTGTTAATTTTCTTCCGGACTATTTCCTCCTCAAAGTCCCGAAGTAAAGTTTGTTTGTATTTCAAGATGAATGGAAGTCCGATAAGCGTTAAACATTACACGCAAACATTATGAAGAAATGAAGAAACAACACCGATAGCCGCATTTGACATTCCAGAAATGACACTTTGTTTCGGAAAGGGGACATAAAGAGAGAGGAGAAAAACGGAAAAAACAAACAACAACAACTTTATTTTGAGATGGAGAGTGGGCAGGTTCATCGCCAGAGGCGATACTCTACCCCATTGCTGGTGGGGATGTGGGGAATAAAATAACGAGCCCCTTCACAATAACGATCGAAGTCCGATGGTGTCCAGAAATGTCAAAAGAACTTTGAGCGCAGATCGTTGCTGGGCTGGATTGGGCCAGGGACCAAGCAATTTCGATAGGGAGAAGGGGCGAGAGTCCAGCTGACTACGGGACTCGGAGAGTGCGGTTCGGGAAGGTTGGTAGTGGGGGCAATGAAGAAGAATGTGCTCCAGATCCTCAAGAGCACCACAGTGGCAGCAGGTGGGAGAGTCAACTTGTCTCAAGCGGTAACGCCACTGAACGGAAAAAAACATCGGCCGTATAACACTGTAAAAACCGAACTTCACCGATTGACACACTCACGGCCCGTATAATTGCATAGATTGAGTGCGTTACCTCTTCTGACATCCAGAGGGAGTGGGGCGTACGCCCTTCGTGACAATTAACATGCATGCAAAGTGTGCCAAATAAGGGTTCGCCTCCATTTTTCAACAAAAATGAGAGAAATATATCACACCAAATTAGGGTTAGTTAAGAGCATGTTAGGCGGTGAAACTTTTCCGTTTTTATAGTGTACCAACAAACTTACTACAACGCAGCGTAGAGTATCGCCCCCTGGCGATGAAACTCCCCATTAATTATATCACAATAAAGTTGTTGTTGCTGTTGTTAATACTGCAACGCAAGACAACAGAATGTATAAAAGAAAAGCACCGGCGCAAGGAATAAAACTGTAAAACCTGGAAAGGAAGAGACCTACCGTATCCCTCGCAATCGTATTTCCACACTACTCCGTCACTCACACCCATTTTCCTTCCCGATTTAACCCTCCTCCACCAAGACGAATTGTGGCAATTCGGGACCTCCTCCACCCATATACAAAACGGTAACAGTCCTCCCAGCATGGGAAATATTTTTCTCCGCGCAATTTTCCATTTTTTGCTTCTTCCACTTCTCGCAACACGAACAAAAGAAGGAAGGAAGCGAAGGAACGAAGAACAATCTCCTTTTATTCGACAGATATCGCCTCGCAGAGATACGACGGACCAATCAAAATGCAGATCCGCTTTAATCGCGGTGCAGTCCGAATTCTGCGAAGAAAAACGGCCGAAGGGGGGTGCGGAATGACAATGGTGGGATTTAGAAAAGACGCGCTCCTAAGTGCGACCAATGGCTCGGATACGTGCTTCGCCTTGCAGATGAAGCCAGTTATGCAGCCCCTTCAAGTATATAAAACAATCCAACGGGTAAGCGATCTCCACTCCAAGGGCAAGAAAGAGAGCTGGCAACCCAATAACATTAATATAAAGTCTGATAAGGTTGCGTAAAAGAAAAAAAGAAAGAAAAGAAAGAAGTGGAAGAAGAAAAGTGCGACCGACGAACTTTGTCTGCGCTCGAATTTCTTCCTTTCGAGTTCCCGCGCTCAAGGACACGTGTGGGGAAAATTTCGTTTGAGAGCATTACAAGATTACAAATTCAAATGGGCATTTTGGGTGATTGCGCGCGACATCTCGAAAGCGGTTGACTGGCGTTGAGTCGGAACAGTTCAACACACTGTGCCTGATAGAGAAGACAGAACAAATAAATAAATAAGAATAAAAGATAATAACCGTAAATAAATTAATATATTTAGGTAAAATATTGGGCGAATCTGCGTGACTCGGGGCGGAAGTGTGTCTATACGAGAAATTTTTGCACGGCAAGGCACAAACTACGCTGAATGCAGGGCGGACGTTCCTCTTGCTTTTCTCTAAGCAACTGCACACTTTTTGAAGGACCGGAACGAGGCATCGATTTTTAACGAATTAAACTCGTTAGTTCCGGAATGCATGGCGGTACAGCTCCGATCAACCTTAATAATAACACTGGAAAAAATGCGGTCTCGTTCCCGATCGCGATTACAGCAACCCTTGGTTCCATCAGGAAATATTAATTGGACAAAATTATTCTGTTAGTTTAACGCAAGGATTATGTTCACTTAACATTCCCCCAGTGCCCGAAGGGTGGGTGTTATCGCGCTGGGTGTTATCGCGCTTTCTAGTGTTATTATTAAGGTTGACCGGAGCTGTACATGGGTGTGATGGCAACACGGCTTCTCTGGACGCGCACGACTTCAATATCTGTACCAAAAAATTGAAGGAACGGTTATGCTATTGTGTAACGCGATTTTCAGCGTCAGCTGTGATGGTGATGATGATGTGATAAAGAAAAATAAATGGAGCGTCAGCTGTGCGTGAATCACTGTGTGACGGTTCTTATAATACAATGGTTGAAATGGTTAATCATCATACGATGTCTATCGGTCAACCCGGTCTCTCCGCACGGCCATTCAACTCATGTTTTTGCACATGGGGTGTGATGGATGAGCCTATTCTTTTCTCAAATGTTTTATCTTACGAGTATGAGTTAATCTGCTTTGTATTGCTGGTCTTCTGTTCAACTCGTGTAGTTCGTGAGTCTTGCGCTAATGCTAGCGGACGACAGATCTACTCTCTTTATTTTTACTTTCCTATTTTCATTCGTTGAAAGTTTAATCTGTCCCAGAGCAGTTCTACAGATCCGAGTTCCAACCCGGCACCGATCTTTTTCACCACAACCGAATGCACTTCCACAGAGTCCCGACACTTTCTCGCCAAGTTTCCCACTTCCCGTCCAGCGTCCCGTCAGGGGACGCTTCGCTCGTGCCCCTCTCTTCTCCGCATCCTCTGCATCCCTCTTCTTAAATCGATATTCTCGCTTTTGCCACGTATATATACAACAATCCTGTCTCTCTCACTCGCTTTCTCCACTACCGAGGAGAATCAAATTATTGCTGCTGACTCTTAGACTGGTCTTCGAACAGCGCATCAGCACTGGCAAGAATAAGAAGAAAACACGAAGTGGGTAAAGAGGCAGACGACACTCTTTTGTTCCCCGACTTCATTCAACGCCCCGTTGGCGATGGCGACGCAGTGGACATCAGCGGGTGTCCTGTATCCAACCCTGAACTCGTTTGTTTTTCGCGGTTGCTCTCTCTTTTGTAAGCTCTTTTATAGAACCCTTCTTGTTCGTCATTGCTGCTGTTGTTGCTCAGCAAACTGGCCGCGGCAGAGCTCTTTCCTCTTTGTTTGTAGCTGTAGCTGTTTGTAGCTGTCACATGAACTATGTGAACTCCGGCGTTTACGCAGTGGAGCAATTCAGCTCTTACAGGCTTATCCTTTGATTTGAGATTGTAAAGGTTGGCGTTGGCGGTATGTATGAGGAAAGTTGGTTCGAATTCGAACATTCTCTTTGAAAAAGCTGTTATAGCTGTCGAAGAAACCGAATGACCAGATATATGAAATGCACGGACTGATTACGAAGAGTAACACATTTCACAGGCTAAGAGAGGGTCCGTAAAAGAGCAATTTATGACGTGCGAGTTCGTTATATTCCAAAGTAAGGGACACGTGTGGGTAATGTGCGATATCAAACAATGAAGCGTATGCAAGAAAAGTATAAAGCATTAGATATATAATTGCAGCATGAAACCGATATTTCGTATAGATCTAGAGCGCTATACTGCAAAGTTGAAAAAATCGTGCTAAATTCAGGGCATCGTTTTCTTTTCTATTTAGCGAGAGTCAAACAACATATTATGCATATACCGTCGCCGCCACCGTAGATAAGAATGGCCGTTATGGATTGGTACAAACACTATATCGATAGCAGGCAGCAGCGAGTGTATGCGATACGGCACCAGATTTGCGTCTGGCTCTAACTATCTCTAACACACAGAGATGTAAACGTGATTACACCATACCGACCATGAATACTGATGGATGTAAGGCAACTATACCTCGTCGCTATACCGTCCTCAATTAAACTATGCCTTAATTTACTAGGTTTTACCTCCGCACTGTGTAGCACCTGCATGAGAGCTTCATTTGCTGTCATGGTGTTAACTACCAATACCAATTAATCTCGGTGCCGGCCGGCTGTGCTGTCTGGGGTTTTTCCTGGGATTTCCTCAGACGGCTGTCAGATATATGTCGGCACAGATCCCTTAGAAGTCGGCAAGGACGCATGCAGACTCCCCCCAGAGCATTAGTCGTGACGTGAGGCCGACACATCTGTGATGCCGACAATGGCGAGCTTTTTCAACACTACCGCCACCACCAATCTCGTCACTTTAACTAATCATTCTCGAGAAACTGAATAGGCGATTTGTTCTATCTAGCATTTTTAGTGCTATTGGCATTAAGGGTCTAACGCCTGAATTTACTCGAAGGCTATGGGCTAAGGCTATGGGAGTAGAGGGTTTAGTACATTGGAAGGAACTTTTCGAAAACGACACGACAAAGGAAGTTATCAAATCGTAGCAATGTGATGTCACCCACTTCAAAGAAACTGAGCGATCGGCTTATCGTGTTTTCGGAACTGTTATCGTGAACACTTCCTGATGTAACTAAAACTCGATATTACCTCGAAAATGGAAACGTTACTTAACATCAGTCGACTATGATTGGACTACATGGTGCTTGCGGAATATGAACAGACCGGGTGTACCGATTATCTGATCGCTATACTTCAACTGATAGCTTTCACCCAACACCTCCTAGATAGCGATAAAAAGTACATACTCTGATGTACAAGTAAAGCTCTGATGAAGAGCGTCCGCTCGATACTTTAAGTATAGTTTTTCCCCTTTTGTTCCCCTTTTTAAGTGCACCAGTCCCGGTTGTTACACCTCCTAGATAGCATCAGGCCCGCGCCTCACGTGACAGAGCGTCACACACGAAGGCCTGCTGTGGCAACACTTCCTAGATAGTAGAAGGCCTGCGCACTGCCCAACTCACGGAGGTCTGCGTGAGCTTTGCGAGCTGCTTCGAGCTTTTCTCTTGTTCGCTCTTTCATTGACGTCTTGCGTGACGTGTTGTTTCACTGCCCTTTGTACAGCTGCAATCTTGAGATCTGTCCGATACAATTTTGTTTATATTTGTATCTTACTTAGCGCTACAGTGTTGCTATACAGCAGACAATGCTACATTGACTGGGAACCCTAGTAGCAAACAGGAGGCCAATCTATAGTGATTGAGGGCAATTTATGGCGTATATCCTTTGATTTGAGCCCGTCTGTATAATTACAAGCGAGGTGCGCCGAAGGCATCACTTCTGGTTGTTGTGACGGATATCTTTCCGTCTCTGTCATCTATACTTTCCCCCTCACTCTCGAGTCCAGTGATAATTACGCCAAGGGTTAAAAAAAAACGAGCGGAGTGTCCTCCGTGTGCAATTAACGACATTATGAGAACCCGGTCATAATGGACCTTGATAGAGGTAACATATAATTCCCGTCCGTGTTTTTGTTTTCGTATTCAGGAAGTCTCCCATCCTTTCACTTCTTCAGCCAACGAAACTCCCCGCCCCTGAGATAAGCGACCCTTTAATCCGACATTTTCTTAATTCCTGTATATAGGCGAGACATTAACGCAGAGCCATTACACTTGCCATGAGGCGAAAACTCGCATGCAGGACACACGTCCATATATAATGGCTCGAGAGAAAAACTTTTAAAATAATTTACGAAATAATAACGCGCCAGATTTCCCACGACGGGGTCCGACAGGTGAGAATAATTAAGACGCATCTAATTAGTCGGGAGAGAGACTCATTCTGGAAAGTGAAAACGTGTAAAAAAGAACAATAATAAGTACATGGCTGCAAGTGCGGGAGACAGGGACAGTATATGCCATGATGGTGAACGGCTCGTCGGAGACGCTACACCACGGTGACGGTAGTTGTAGGGAAAGGGCCTATATAGCGTGGTCACTCCGGTATGCAATTTACTGTGTTGAGGATGGAATAATTAAGACCGTCTCCATTAGCTGCAGGAACGCAATGCACTTCAAGGAGGCGATAAGATCTGTACTCTACATATAGGGAGGACAACGTACTTAGGTGAAAAAGTCTCCCATTCTTGCAGTTTGAAACAGTGTTGTGGGTAACTATTACCCACAACACTGTTTCAAACTGCAAGAATGGGAGAAAAAAAGTTACAGAAAAAAGCAGCTTATAAGCTACTTTTTTCTGTAACTTTTAACTTAAAGTAGCACAGAAGACATTTTTAATACCCTGTTTTCTTCCTATAAAACTGTTAAGTAGGTCAGTAAGATGCACCATGCGAAGTAATTCACACCACAGAGTCATAATTATCGCAGAAACTGAATTTAAAGTACGCCGCAAAAAGTGACGGTGCGCAACGGTGGTGAAGAGCAGTACCAGCCTGTGATCTGCTTGGAACCTCGCGCTGATTGTGATTTAATTTACATGCGTGTTAGTAATGGGTGATAATACGGGAGTCTTTTAAATAGTTGCAGAATGCTGTTAATGCGGCCGTCTGATGCAGGGTGTCGAACCGAAACGTTTTTCGTTCCGGTTTTCGTTCCGGTTACATCATAAACGATCCGGTACCGGTTCTGCTCCGGAGCAAAAAAATAACGGTTCATACCGGTTTTTAACCGGTTCCTCTTCTACTGGGAATATTCTTCCCCACAAAAAAAAAATTAATGTTACAAAATGTAAACCCGTTTATTCCGCATATATGGTATTTAATATTAATAGACAGCTGTGAAATTGGTAGCTCCTGGTTCCTGTAGATTACTGTCTGTTCAAATGGGCTTTCTCCTTTCTTGAAGCACATGCTACAAACGGACTTGTTATTCGTGATGTCATACGTAAAGTACTTTCTTGCTGGATTGGAGCGATAGCGTCCCATCCGAATGTCTTTTGCTACTGTAAGCAAGCACCACCGCACGAGTAGGACGCAAATCGAGGAACACCTTCACTCACAAACGCGCTCGACGGCTCCGTTTTATTTTCTTCGTGTCCTGTCCACAAAAGAGTTGCCACTTCGCACGGGCTTGCCCTCACGTATACGTAAATGTATTCAACTTAGCTGCTCTCCAACAAGGGACGCGTTGCGCGACATTACCGATAAAGAAGCCGTTATGCAGCCCCCTTGGGTCGCTTTTTAGTTGAGGAGAGTTTGCGGGGATCAAATTAAAACGAACACGACGGCACATTGCTAGAGAGTCACATGTACCTCTAAGTCTGTGTGCGTGCGCGAACGATAAACCATTACAAAGGGAGCCTAAGGGTCGTAGTATACCGACATACATTCCACCGTAACCGTAACCCTCGTATAGTATCCATGACATGACTTCAGAGCACACGACGTCTGTTTCATTCGCCTATCCGTAGTCCAAACCGATGAAGTTTTTCCTTGGACCGAAAACCGTTAAATATATTTTTCGGTTTCCCTCCTGAGTGAAAAAAACGTATACGGTTTCGATTCCGTTCCGGTTCGCACCAAAATAGCGTTTTTTTTTTTTCGGTTTTCGGTTCCGGTTTTCGGTTCGCTCCGACACCCTGGTCTGATGTACCTCACATCCCAAGTCATGCACATATTTATTGTGCGTGTGTGTGTTGTCGCATGTGTCTTCTGTTCTGTATGTATATTATTTTATTCATGCGTTATTGAAACGCTTTCAAGAAATGGAGCAGCAGACACCTGATGGGTGTCACTCAGCTCCAATGTACGATGTACGATGTCCGTATGTACGAGGGGCGTTCAAGTCAAACCGGGACTTTTCATGTTTCGCAAAAGTAAAATGAAATTAGAGGCGAGAAATTAGTTTTATTTTTCAACGTAATCTCCAGCTGCACTAATGCACTTGTCCCAGTGTTTCACGAGGGCTTGGATGCCAGCAGCGTAGAAATCCTTACCGGCGCGTAGCAGCCATGATCGGACCGCATTCTTGACCTCGTCGTCGCAGGTGAAGTGGCGGCCCCAGGAACGCCTTCAGTGGACCGAAGAGATGGAAATGGCTGGGGGCGAGGTCTGGACTGTAAGGGGGATGTGGCAGCAACTCCCAGCCAAGTTCCTGTAATGTGCGTGTCGCGAGATGTGCGGTATGCGGGCGTGCATTGTCCTGTAGGAGGAGGACTCCTTTGGTGATGAGGCCCGGCTTTCCGAAACTGGAGGTGTTCATGAATGATATAGTGTTCAACGTTCCCACAGAAAGGTCCGTCTTTCGAGCCAGTTCGAGACATGTTATCCGTCGGTCCTTGAGGATCAGGCGCTCCCCAAGTTGGATGTTCTCAGGAACTCTGACACTGGGCTCTGAGCCGTCCCGGCCGGGGTCGTCCTGCACTGATGTACGGCTGCCTCGGAACCGTTTGCACCACTCAAACGCTTTGCTGCGGCTAAGTGTATTGTGGCCATAGTGAGCCTGAAGTCTTCTGTAAATTTCAGTTGACTTTACGCCTTCATTCACGAGAACCTTCATGACAATTTGCTGTTTTGTTTCGATCCCTTTTATTTATTTATTTTTTGAAACATCAACATCAACCATGTTGAGAGCATAATGTCTCCACGGAGTATAGTTCCGAGTACAAAGATATACGGTTTATGTAACCTGCCAGGCGATATTTTCGGAAGTGTTCCTCCTTGTAAACTACTGCCCCTTTTGAAAACTCGATGGCGTATTTACGTAGTACAACGACAAACCATCGTGCTCTGCACCATAATTGCTCGCAGTCGAAAGAAAGAAGGCTGAGGGAATACACTGATTAATTGATTGGTAAAAGAAAAAAAATGGAGATGTTAGTTCCAACCTTACGTGAAACACATCAGTAGCACGTTAGACATATAGCAGGTTCTAAAAAAGTAACTACCGTGTTTTCCGGTGTATAATGCGCGCGTTATATACACTAAAAAAGTGTTCTGAAGAGGTCCTGCGCGCTATCTAACGGTGCGCGTTGTACACGGACATATTTTCCTGCAGAGTTCCTTTTCAGGTCGGTGACGTACAAGTCCTAGCCTCTTCCAGAGTGTGCTGTGGCTTCCTCCCATATCTCTTAGGGTCAGTTGACAAAACCAGCGAAAGGGCACTGGAGTTCATAAAAGGTTAATGATGCTGCTTAAGGACGCTGCTTAAGGATTCAGTTGCCAATAAACTTGAATTCATTTCAGAAGAATGGCTTGATTGAGAAGGGACGCGAAACGGAAAGCAGAGAGGAGACTGAAGTATACAATGTGTTTCCTATATAGCATATATGCATATATGATACACCGCTTTGGTTTACTGTGTATACTGGTGTCAGTACAGAAGCTTATAGCACCATTGCGGTGCGCGTTAGATATCGAACATTTTTCAAATTCGCCCCGTTTTTAGGGGTGCGCGTTATACACCGGGAAATACGGTATATACATTACAACTAAGCGTATAGGCATATTGCGAGCGTGTCAAGAACTCCCCCTCCCCCAACCCCCTTGTCACAGTCACGATGTATTTGTTGTTATTGTGTCAACAAACTTGAAGAATTATTTGTTGGTGCTGTTTTAAACCTGCGTGAAATGAAGTTTTCAATGACGACCACAGATATCAGTAGCAGTAGATAGATATCGTAAAATATATATAGATGTGGTAGTAGATCATGTTTTCAACAAAAAACACGGACGCACATATAAGCTCATGACCTGCTAAGTAGTATAGGTAATAAATACAGTTCAAAGGCCGGGAACATCCATGTTTATCGCTGAAAGGGCACGCGTTTCTGATTATGGAAACAGGAAGGCTGGTTCCGAAACGTCGTTTTTTTTAAACTCTGTTTTTAAGTAATAAGTATTAGGTCTAATGGTAGTAGTAATACTAGTAGTAATAAGCATACGCAGAGGGAGCTAGTATTCATGCACCCAAGATACGCCTGGTTGCATTTGATTGCAGGACTTGGATTGGATTGGATTGGATATAAAGGATGGGACCGTTTAGGGACACACGTTAGTAATTCCGGCATATTGCCGTTGTATCGCACGATATAATCTCCATCCGATGTCTTCCTTACTCTTACCGCCTGCACGGACTATACAACACGAGCAGCATAAAAGGCTTCCATATAAACGTATGACTAAGATTAATTGTCTCCAAAAAGACCTGCCGTTCGATTCCCGTGGACGAATACGAAATAAGAAATTGGGACCTTTTCCCCTTAATTGGCGATCCTTTTCGACTGCAGTATTGCCCGAAGCACATCAGTTGAATTGCTTATCGACCGACTTAGAAAGTTAGCCAAAAAGGTCGTTGCGGTAAGGGGAAAATTTTGCGCGGCTCAAATCCCTGATGGGGGACTGCTTAGCATACAGCTGTACGTCACTTAAGAAGGTGCAGATGACCCGGGTATACGAATGCTCTGAAACGCAGTAACGCCGTATTACGGAACGAATTCGGAGTCCAGAGAGTGTTCTGAGATTTCTTTATTTTCTTTTTCTCTTTTTAATGCGTCGGTCTGAGGGACTGAGGGACCTTAATCGTGTGTGTTGCATTCTAGTTTTCGAACCCGCTCAAAGAATCAAATTTAGCTAAATAGACCTCTCCCTGTTTGTAAACAAATGACGTCATAGTGTTCGACAGCGCCACCGGTTTGGTAGAGTTGAACTATGCTCGAAGCTATGGGGCGAACAAGGCCGCGCCCGAAAACCACGGTCTTGAGGGGAATACGATGATCCCTGAAAGAGACGCGACCTTCGGTTCTACTTTTCTTTCAATAGGAGGCAGCGAACAAGCGCCCATTCGTGGAAACCAGCTCTGCCCTTCCGCTCTGTTTCGGTTTCAGTCTGTCTACCAACGTCATGATGACGTTTCTCGGGTAGAGGTCTATTGAAGTCTTAGCTGAAAGTTTTAAGGAAACCAATGTGTATAACTACTTTCGTCTAGTAAATCTCTCCCACACACACCTACTTTCGTCGTAGTTAACATCGTAGGTTTCGTTGTAGTAAAGTATCCGGTGTATTGGACGTTCGTAACTCAGCGGCGCAAGGTTCTCTACACATCTTTCTCAAAAAAAAAGAAAAGAGAGAATGAGAGAGCTTTTTTATTAGTCACCTGTCCTTGTAATTTCAGGCTGCAACACGCGAAACGACCTCCTCGCATTCCTCCCGTGTTGTGTTGTACTCTATACAACTCGAGTACAGCAGACAAATAGACAAATCCAGACACAGACGGAAATCAAGACAATCGTCGATCGGACCGTAAGCCTTATCACGTTCATCGTGTCACCTTCGTTACTTGGACGTACCAGGTAAGTTATGACCCCCATTGCCGTCAACCTCCAGAAGCAAAGGCAAAAAGACACTTCGCAGCGCGTTTGATCTGCAGCCAACACACACACACAAAAAAAAAAAAAGGCAGCTGGGCTGCCGGCGCGCTCCCAGATCCAATCGCAGAAACGCGGGAGGCATTCTTATCCGAAAGTATATGGATATCCGACTTGATTTGTGCGGAATACGGTCCGTGCCAAATATTTTGAACGCTCCTACCTATAGGCGTGTACACTGCCAGCTGGTACCCAACTAAAATATTTTCTACCAACTTAGAAGCCAGCCCGAATGGACTGCTCACTACGTCTAAAGCCCTTGAAGCAATGCCGGTACAGTAGAGCCGTGCTCTTCGTTTGCGTATGGGGTTGCTAACAAGAACCAGGCCCTATACTGGGGGAACTACAGATCCCCCTCCCACACGCACACACACTAGTAATCGTGTATATACCGTAGATATCATTTCCACCAACCCGAATAGGTCACGGAGAAAAGGTAGGGTCCCTGGTTTTCGGAATTAGTCGAAAAAATCCGAAAAATAGACGCCGGTAAAATGTTAAGCAATTCGGATTTGTCCGGAAAAGATGGTGATGCATAGAATAAAAAATTGGGGAGCTGAGTCACGACTACATCCCTGAAATAAAAAAAATCCGCTGTCTGGGGGTTTCCAGCAACCGAAGGCTCAGCAAGAAAGAAAACATGCCTTGCTAACCGGTTGACAGGGTTCGCCTCCTTTTGGGTCAAGATGGTCTCACATACGCGGCTTACCAGGCTCCTCAACAAGGAACTGGGATCTGTTGACACAAGTCTGATGTGGAGCATGTACGAGGACGCATGTAGAGACCGATACGGTAATGTTCGTGACCTCTTCACCGTCAACTTGGCCAAGTTTCTCTTCCGAAAACAGCCTACATATTAAATAAACGAGTTTTAAAGATTCGCACTCCCTCTGCAGCTAAGGAAGCCCCAGCGATAGTGACAACATGATGACGTAAGCCAGGCACACGATGGGATGTTCTCGGAGTTCCTCTTGGCTATCGGTTTGCTCCAGACGCTGTAGGGTCCTCCCCTGCATCTCAAGGATCATTGGCATTTCTTTCATGTGTTTCTTTCTTCCTTTTGTGTGACGTAGCGCTGCGCAGCCAGTGGACGAGAGCTCAAGTGTTGTACTTGCACATAACTTCATTGTCATATCTCACATCTCATGTTTCGCGTGTAATGGGGTAGTGTACTGTTCTCAAGCGGTGAATCACTCCTGGACATAGTCATGATATATTTGTTGTTGTTGTTGTATGACGGAATAGCGAACACCCGGATTTCAAGATGTTCATGTCGCCAGTCCATCGTGATACAGATATCGTTGTCTGCAAGTTCTGCCTCCTAACAGCAAGCGCTATTGCAATGCATCATTCTTTTTGTGAGTATGTTATTCACAGCCGTCGCTTTTCTCCGAAATTTCGGATATCCACGCAGATGTAAAAAATAAACTCCGAAAAACTCCGAACTGTCCGAAAGCAGTAAACTCCGAAAAACGCCATCCGAATTTGAAAAAAAGAAAAAAAAAAGAACGGAAGCTTATAGGTATATTAAGCGGCAAAATAGCCCTATAACTAGGGTTCCGCGTTTTCAGCATCTATTCCTGGGGAAATTCCGCGGGTATTCTTCGGCATTTATGTGTTGTTCAATTCGGATAGTTTCGCCATTTTTAAACGTTTGCTGCACACATAAAAATGCCAAAAAATCGGCAGCTATAATCACTAGGGAGAAGGACTATGGAGGGAGAACAGCTTGGTAGGAGGACATTGAGGACGCAAAGAATTTCCTTTAGTTCATTGGAGGGTTCCACGTGTGCTTGAACCCTCCTGACCAAATTGATCAAAGTGTCGCAGAAGAAGATTCTTTACTGTATAGAGGCTAACAGCTCGGCAGGGCGGTATTCACCACATTCCGGCAAGCCGGTTTTCGCCACCACCACCACCACCACATTCCACCTGGAAACGAGGTGAAGGAAAAACGAAAATATGATGCCCCGCAGGAAGAAAAGTGCAATCGTGTACCGGCATTTTCAGCATGTAGCAGTATAATTCGGAGTTTTTCGGAACACGCCGAATTTAAAAAAAATATTCGGCGGATATTTTTCTCCGGCGGGTTCTCCGATGAAAATGCAGAACCTTACCCATAAACAGGCATAATTCCGCACAGACGTTACCGACGCTTCCGGCTTCCAGTAGTGTCCAGAGGCCGAATTACCCATAAACATACGTAAAACGCCGAACTGGGCCTGTTGGTATGCTGCATGGCACTAGAAGTGCTAAGAGAACGCAGAAGGCGACGCACACAGCGCAAGTGTGTGTGTCGTCCGTTTTCGATCTGCTTCGTACAGGGCCACGTGAGCGATGACAGGAGTACGGAGCCGAACACGGTGACATGAACGGCACCGCAACGACGCGAATGTCGCAAAATATGACAGCAATTTCGTTCGTCGCGCGCGAACAGAAAGATCGGTGCCCAAATGGCTATTTGATGGCCTCACTTTCAAGCATTTCTGTATTTGTTTCTATCGCGCACCGTTATCACGGATCCTGTCATTTTCAGCTAAAGACGATTTTCGCAGTATATGACGTTTCTGTTTCCGTTTCTTTTTTCTTTTTTTTGGATTTCCGAACTGGGCGTTCCAAACGTAGAGATAAAGGCCATACTGAAAAGGGAGAATGCCCCGGTGTTTTGAAATGCTCCTCGCCGACAGATGTCTCTGAAGCCGATCAGCGCTCTTCTTTCTCGTGAAAAATGGAAAAGAACCTATCGCCGTTGATATCGCGGTGACGACCGTGTTGAAAATTTCGTGGAAAGAAGGCTGTACAGAGTGGAAGGTTTCGCTGTTTTTGCCTCTGTCTTACACGCAAGACGGTGTCGCTGATGTTGTGGTATGTGAGCGTCTTTATCGTCCATCGACATACGGAGACCGAGAGACTCAAAAAGGAAAAACAAAAACATCGACTACCGCGCGAATTATTCCATTTTAATATAGTAAGGGAAATGGATCCGGGATATTTCTGATGTGGAGGTTCGGTCTAGTTCAGCACGGCACCACTGCCTAAGATTAATTGAAGCACTTGATGACGATAGAAATCGAGGGTGGGTCAGGACCACCCCGTCTACCCAGATCCGTCCCTGGATAGTACCGCGGTGACATCAAACCATTCTGGTTTCATTGCAGTGTTGTACGTAACGCCGTTGCAAGTAACGCCTTTACAGTAATCGAAACCTTTGTCGGTATCGGAGTGCGGATCGCGAAACTTTTTTAAATCGGTATCGGAAAAGTATTTCCGTTACAAATTTACGGTAACACGATCTCGGCATCGTTATCGACACCGATACTTTTTTTTTGTAATAATAATAATCATTCGCGGGGCTTTACGTCGCGAGACAACTGTGACTTTTTTAATGCCCCACACTTTCTTCACCGACCATATTTCTTACACTGATTCATTGGCATTGGTCCACCTAGCGCTTGACAAAGGAGCCTATGGACACAACAACAACAAGAACTACATTAATTTCTTTTAAATGGTTTTCTTTTAAATAATCAATCAATGAATCAAGAACTGAATCACGATGGGACACGCCTATACGTGCTCTGTAACGGGAATTATATTTATACCAAAACACATGATCGCTTTTTTTTTCTTCGAACCTGGAGGAAATAGCCACGCTGCGCTCAACAAAAGAGGTGAGGTCAACGAACAGAGGTCAAGTCTTTCACAGTGCGCTCTGGATTCCACTGCTAAGCTGCCATGTCGCACTGAGTCACGCTCACAGATACTGTGGTATTGTAACTTCGGATCAGAAGAACAGTCTCTGAAGAAGGACAGTCTCTGTTCGAAATATCGGTGGCTCTTGTCCTGAGGCAATTCCCGTCATACTTTCCTTACCGGCTCGCCAGATTTCTGCCCGTCTAACCTCGGATAGGTTTCCTTGGTGATTGGACTCCACGGTATGTGTGGACCTGACCTGACACTAACGTAATTGTCACATTGGCCTCTTGTCAGCTGCCAGAGAGATTATGGCTAGGATGGCGGAAGAAGACTTTGAGAACGAGTTATTGATAAAAGTCAAGCAAAGTGTCCGCGCTACATAACAAATAAGCTGTCTTTTTACTCCAAAACTGTTTTCTCCCAATTTGCTATTATACAAATGTGGTGTTCACGTGAGCGAGATTTCTATGTCGCATCATCTTCGTATTTTCAACAATAGTATCGGGCAAAGTATCGATATCGGCATTTCGATACTTTTTACTCAAGTAACGAGTATCGGTATCGCGATACCATATTTCGGTAGCGGGTACAATTAACACTGTTTCATTGGCATTTGGTTGGTTTGATTTGGTGCAAGGAAATATATAATGGAAAAACGTGGCGTTCATTATTGGCGTTTCCCGACCACGTGGTGTATGCATAGGTTGTGTATTTTAATGGCAAGTGTACGTGTGTGTGTGCCACCCATTTCTTTCCCATTTACTATTGATTGATTAGTGATTTATTTACCCTCTGGCCGGCGTTACAGAGGGGAGTGGTTTGTTAGCTATACACATAGTATAAAACATAGTAATAATGTAAATAATAGTAATAACGGGTAAAAATAAAATCGTGTCCTAAGAGTATACTGAGGGCTTAGGCCATAGGACAGATAAGTCTTCCGAGATGGCTCCTCCATTGCTTCACGTTACCAACACATGAGACACAGAAAACAACGTTACGGAGGACGAGTCTACACGCTTAAAAATAAACTTCACCGCATAGCACGCTCCGAGCCAACCATCATCTCGAGTGATATCGTTATCTGCCCTGATTTGCTGGAAACGGGAGGCGTACGCCTTTTTTTTTTTTTTTTTGTGCCACTTATGCTGTTCCTAATTGTCACAAAAAAGGCGCACGCTTCCCGTTTTCAACAAATCAGGGCAGATAACGATATCACTCGAGACGATGGTTGGCTCGGAGCGTGCTATGCGGAGAAGTTCATTTTTAAGAGTGTATGAGCTAGCCTTGCGCACTTCAGATGGCGCTGTCTCTTCCTCGGGATATACGGAAATGGCCGAGCTGAAACAGCGCAGCGAAGTTAAGCCAACTCACTCATCAAGCTTTATACTGGAGGACAGATCTGTAAAAAAAGCCCACTTGTCGCCGAATCTCTCGATATATGGCCCCCCATTAAAGTATTATGCGCACCAGATAAACTGGAGCGAAGAGAAGCATATCTACGACAGATCGCTTGTTCATTCTGCTTCGTGCTCCGGCACCGAGCCGGGCGGATTTACCCCTGCGCATCGGTCACGAACTTTGCCGCCCCAGGACAACGGGATACCAAAGCACCGGAGCACCGGCAATTTGCACGTTCCTTCCGCGTGTGAAACCTTCTTCGGGCAATAGCTGGGCACGTCGGTACGGAGAAATTCCGCATTTTTTTCGGTTATCTACAGGTTCTTGGAACGCGTCTTTTTTCAGTTGATGTACCGGCTGAACCTCTTCAATCAATTTTATTCAATCAATCAATCGCATTTTGTAGATCTGTAATGTGCTATACTGTTTTCCCTCTCTATTGACTGAGTGCCCGTGAGTATGAATGTGAGGGATCCCGATGTGATTTGTTTTGATTGCTGCGAGGGTTTTGATTCAGAGTGCGTGATAGCTATACAGCTCTTGCATAATGGAGCAGGTAGCACCCATGGTGGGTCGCTGAAAGCTCCGAGGTTTACTTTATTTTACTAATTTACTAACTAACAATCAGGCAAATATATACAAAAAGTTGTAATAATATATACTAAGTTGCTTCCAACGTTTGACCACTATCGGAAGATGCAGCCATATGGGACAGGCGTTTTCATAATCAATCAACCCATCAATCAATAAATCACAGGCGTTTTCAGGTTCTGTTTCGAAATGCATAAGCGAGCCGCGCCGCTTCGTGACTGCGAAAGACGAGACATCTTTTCATCTGTTTCTTTGCTGTTAAAACTCCCACGTCTGTTACGTATGTTCCAATTAAAGAACCACTTTCTTTGTTTGCATGTTTTCCTTTCTGTGTGCATACCTCCGACACTGTGATACCATTGGCGATGTAGATAGGAGCATAAATAAACGTATAACAATTCGTAAATTTTTATGAAAGGTTATTATATATCGTCTATCTCTCTTTATTTTTCTCGGCCATGGCTTATATATCTTTAATGTCTCGCGAGCTGTTTGCACAGCGAGCTGCTGCATTGCTTCTCCCTTATGTATGTTCACCGGCTCCGACTGAGCCTTCCATTCAGGAACGCGTTTCTATACATAACATTAATACCGCAGTGTCATCACTGCGCTCAACTTGTTGACGTCAGAGAAGATTCGCAGCATATAATTCCGATCTCCGAGACAGCGTTGTCGCTTTCGTGCGAGGTGGCAGGACAAAGGAGAGCCATGCAGAGCATAGGAAGGAGCCCTTTTGACGTCGTGAAACACTCAAACGTCTTAGTGACGAGATATCAGCAGATCGACGATGTACCCGCAGGTGGTATTCGATTCTGGTTCTCTTTCCGGACGACTATGAGGGAGGAACAGTGTTGTGCGTAGCGGCTCTACTGTAATCGCTACTTTTTTCAGTAGCGGAGGTGTAATTCCGCTACATTTGTTATTTGGAGCGAGAAAGTAATTTCCGATACAATTTTGAGTAGCGGAAATTTTGAGTAGCGCCTCCGCTACCGCTACTTTTTAGGGAGAAAATAAAATAAATTAGACGCTAGACTCTATAGCGTCTGAAGGTGATTTTACTACATCTTCCGTATCGTATTCAACTGCGAAACAGGTTACAATGCACGGTATTCACTTTAGGTTCGACCAATTCATGTCAGACCAGAGCCTTCAAATCGCTGCTGTCTTAATTCCAAGGTTCAAGCTCCCAAGGCTCACGTTTGAAAATCAACGAAAGGACCGCTTGAAGTAACCAGCTTGACCGTAAACAAAATGTTAAGGTGTTCGGTCGCCTCAAGTGAGCGCTTCGAGGAATCCACGAGCGAGCTCCATGCAGATGATTTCTTTTCTTTTGGGGAGTCAATTTCTACTGCAGAACCAGCTGATCGGTTGCTTAATCAGTACCTCTTTGTGCCAGATAATTTTAATTTGACATCGCTAGAGCAGGGTTATCCAAGAGTACACCGGGCGTTCCTCAAGCTAAATACCGCCGTTCCGTCAAGTGCGTCTGCCGAACGACTCTTCAGTGTTTGCGCCGATACGTTCACCAAGAAACATGTTATGCTCAGTGACGGGAACTGTGAGCGGCAACTGCTCTTGAAGATGAATGCAAGTATCTAATGAGTTTTTCAGAAAGTACTGATCACAAGAAATAAAGTATCAGCAAGAGCACGTATCTTTGAATGTATCGAATCACATATTCATAGGCCTTCGGCGAGAAAGTAGCGGAGGGGTAATTGCGCTGCATTTTTCTCGTAGCGGTAGCGGTATCGCGCTACATCCGTAAATTGAGTAGCGGGCACAACACTGGGGAGGAACCGGCTCCGGACCCTTTCTGTTCTATCTGTTTTCCTTGTGGAGTTTCAACCAAGCGGACCTGCGCTTGCTGGCTGAAAACGAATGCTTGCAGACGGCGTGCAAGAGTTATTCGGGTTTCATTTTGCACATTCTTAAAACAGAACTTCACCATGTACCGTCGCCACTCCTCATTTGTAGAGAGAGCGGCGGGCGTACGCCTTTTTGCGACCGATAAAATGGCGCAAGGCTTCCATGTCGTGATGTCTCTTCGTGTTCGCCCACACTCTAAAGACAGAACTTCACCGCATAGCACGCTGTGCGCCAACCATTGCCGTGAATGATATGGTTATCGCTTCTGATTCGAGGAGAAAGGAGGGCGTACGCCTTTTTGTGGCAATTTGGATATATGCAAATTGTCACAAAAAGGCGTACGCCCCCCTCTCTCTTCGAATCAGAAGCGATAACCCTACACTGTTAAAACAGAACTTCACCACATAGCACGCTCCCAGCCAACCATCATTCCTAATTATATCACTCTGTGCAGTGATTTGTTGAAAATGAGAGGAGGCGCCTATCTGGGACAGATTATCTTGTCCCAGATGGGCGCCTCCCCCCTGTTTTCAGCAAATCATGACACAGAATGATATCATTCGGTATGATGGTTGGCTAGGAGCGTGCTATGTGGTGAAGTTCTGTTTTAACAGTGTACCATTCTTGGCAATGGTTGGAGCTCAGCGTGCTATGCGGTGAAGTTCTGTTTTTAGAGTGCATGCTTAGGCTTGTTTACTGTGGCCTTTTTGTGACAATTAACATTTCTGCATAGGTGTCACAAAAAGGTGTACACCTTCCGTTTTCAACAAATCGGGGGGGGGGGGGGGGAGAACGATGTCATTCGGGATGGCGGAGCGTGTAAGGGCGAAGCCGCCCTACGGAACATTGAAAGGAGCACTAATGACGAAAAGGTTGTTAGCACAAACGTATTTTATGTCGTACTACACTTCAATATACTTGCAACTATACTTCATTTCACTGAAGGCCACACAGCACATTACGCTGCATCACTTCTGTTTGAGGCACAAAAGACAAGCAGTATAGGTTTCATACCTGTTTTGCTCTGAACTAAATTGAATTAATCAAAGTGGCATTGCTGGGAAACTCAAATGAGTCACTCCATGAAAACCAGGTGGGAAGAGCAGGATTCGAGGCGGTGACGAATCCTCCTTTTCGTTTTTTTTATTTGTTTTTTTATGTACAAAAATTTAAGACAAGCTGGTGGATCGACCACGATTGTGTAGGCACGCGGACATTTTTCCTTTTTATTTATTTATTTTATCTTCTTCCAATTTAGCTAGTCCTGTCATGAACGCTGCAGTCTCCATTTGACCATCTTCCACGAAACCAGCCAAACCAAGATCAAAGCTTATGCTATGAGAGCAGAACAAACCCGGAGCATGTACCCGGACCTCGAGGAAGAAATATGTACAGCGGAAACGGAAGTCGCTGAAACGGAACAACAGGCACGGAGTTGTTTAGTTTTTTGTAGTTATGCAATGGAAAAATGTTCTCGTCAATCAAAATCCAAATTTCGGCACCTCCGGGTAAACAAAACAGAACGGAACCCAATGGACGGATTTTGGGCTGGGCGCGCACCCTATAGTTCTGCTTCCGGTGGTGAATGCCACCTGGCCTAGCAGCTAGGCTACTAGGCTAGGCTAGGCTAGCTCACCGTACTAGATTTATTTCCAATGGCGGCACAGAAGGGCCCACACAATGCTATCACAATTATAAAGATGATCGATATTATATGAACAATTTGGATAGTGGTTGCTTCAACAAAGGTTTGAAGAATATCCCTAACTTCTTTTGAACAACAACGGTGGTGGTGGTGGTGGTGAACAACAACAAAACGCAGAACCCTTCCTGCATAACCTATTTGTCTTGGATATGTTTGCGTGTGTCATGTGTGTGCGCGAGTGTGTATGCCTCATCTTTTTCATCGTCATGCCACTCATATAGTAACCCACATGCACTGAGGTATGGTACCGCAATCGTTGCGGTGAATCACCTCATTCCATCGTCATTCATGTAGTTGTTGTTGTTCGTTCAGAAAAAGCGGTTCATGCAGATGTCACAAGGATTGGCGCATTTTTGCAGCTCAGGAGCTAATTGTTGTTATACAGTTTGAAAAAATAAATAAATAAATAAATAAGCAGCAATTTTATGTTTTTCGCATACTATGTTTGCTACAACAATATGCCCGAGGGGCGCTTACAGCCTGTGCACTTCTGAAGACAATCCAAAAACAACATCTACACTCTAAAAACAGAGCCTCATCGCCTAGCACGCTGTGCGCCAACCATTGCCACCAATGATAGGGTTATCGCTTCTGATTCGAAGAGACAGGGGGGGGGGGGGCTTTTTGTGGCAATTTGAATATATGATAATTGCCACAAAAAGGCGTACGCCCCCCCCCCCCCCCTGTCTCTTCGATTAAGAAGCGATCACCATATCATTCGTGGCAATAGTTGGCGCACAGCCTGCTATGCGGTAGCTCCGTTTTTATAGCGTATAACATCCTCCAGCACATTTCCTCAGTAAATGTAACAGATTTTCGTGGCCCCTACAGGTTCCGTTCAAAGCGATTCCACTGTATATAGCCATCACTTTTTACCCAACGTGTCGGCAGTGTGTCGACATATGAAGATAACAGTTCAGGTCTGACGTGATACGAGCGGCCGTTCTAAAACCCACCAAACAGGACGCAGCGGCTTGTCCGGACAGGCCCGCGCCACTGGCCGATAAGTTCAAGTTAGCTCAGTACAAACAGATCAATGCGATACATCTGATGAAAGCGATTACTACATAGCCTGGAAAATTGGGTTGTAGGGGCTTGTCGTGATGAATTCGCGTCCAGTTTGTCTTTGACAGGTGGTGGGAAGACTGATACATGTTTTGTCCGTGAAATTACCGTGCACCCTGGAAACGGAACTTCACCACACAACATGCTGACCAAGCATTGCTGCCTTCATAAGACTCCTGTGACGTCGGTCCGCACACTGTTGCCTGAATTCAGGCGGGCACGTGCAGCCGGCTTGAAAGTCCGATTAAGTTCATTTTCTAACGTTTCCGACTGTTTCAAAATGAGATGTTCCGGTTACATGTATTTCAGGCACCCACTATTCCGATCGCACCTTCAGTTCAACTGCGTTTTTGTCCGGACAGGACGACCCCTATAGGCAACGAAGAAACATAATGAGCAAAGGTGTGTGGCGTCACACTGAGGCAACTGAACCCGACTCGGGTAACAACAACAACAACAATAAATGATGACGATGAGATGGGGTGTTTCACCACTCGGGTAAAGAACGAATGCGGACATTAAAAAGCGAGCAATTTACCAACAAATGCTGCTGGTATCTAAGAACGCCTCGGGCAGCAACTGTGGCAAAGTACAGAAGACTGCGAGCTTGTCTGCGTATATTGGAGTGGGAAATGAGATTCAGCATATATACGAAACTTCAACTTGTTCTTATGTGCTTGCCGAGGTACGCGAAATAAGGCCTTAGAAAAAAATTGTCTTTTTTGCCATCCACGCTTTTGGCGCTGAAGGTGGAATTCTTTCCAAAAAGCTTTCACTGTTCAGTAATTTTTCTAGGATGATGACATGCTCACGTCCGGGGTGATTCAAACTGCTCGTGAAGCCTCGGGCAGTTTCTTTGCTTTTTTGATGATTTTGGTATGCTCTGTCAGCAACAAACTTTCCCAAGGGCTAGTCGAAATCTAATGCTATACGTGAAAACAGCGTCGTGAACCCCCCCTCCCCGTCCTCCTGGTGCAAGCTGTGTGTGTTATACCGACAGTGTTGGGGACGTTTGTTACGATGAAGCATATCAAGTTGTGACTTTTGCCAGCATTTGCCTGTAACGCATGAGAAAATAAAGAAGACTATTGCTAATACACGTGAGCATTTGGTTGCTAACGAATAGAGTTTCACCTTTGATTAGTTGTGCAGAAGAAAAAATTTATGTCGTAACTCGAGCTAAATTAAACATGCATAGATATAGATTACGCGGACTTTTCGCTCATATCGGTACCCGGAACAGTGCGAATCGTGTTTGTTATCCACGATATATCATATGATATATATGTCATTTCCACGGGAGTATGCGGTTGGAATATTTGCAAAGCTGTTATGAAACGGGTTTTGTAACAGCTTCATATGTGACACTGCCGTTTAAACTATTCATCGCGTTTAGCTGAAACGTCATGTGTCTGTATTAAGAATGGAACGATATCAATACTATATGTATCGATATTATCGATATTTGCCCTGATCAATGTTTTCGGTGGTCCAAATATACGTATAACATTTTATGGAATTAATAAATCGGCATTTTTATCGCAGAAATCCGTAAATATTGATGAAATATCGATGCTTTCCTCGAAGATATGCCAACAAACTCTCGAAATATTTAACCGATATTTTGACCAAAATATATTTATACATACAAGCATTTACGTGACGATCGATGTCAAAGTCAGTGTTGATCGATATTCTGTTCCAAATATTTGCAGACACTCAGAATTCCGATATTGCTGCCATATGTATACAGTGTTAAATGCAACGAAAGAACTATCATCAGCTCGTCGTCACGAAAAAGTGGTATGCTAAGTCATACCACAGCACGAGACGTTGTAGAATAAACATCACTGTTCAACTGACTCTATACCTCTCTCGACTAGCCTTATCATATACTGTATACAGCACAGTACAGTATCCATATAAGATCTGCAACCTTGAAGATGCCGAATATTCCCCGGAACATCTTCAAAAGCGCCATTCCTCCCACACTTCTGTCTTAGCCAGATAATTCTCGCCCTCGCCCACTGCTATGCCCCGAGCCTAACTCTTTTACGAAGCTATATACGTTGTGCAAGCCCGTCCTTCGTACGTGGTTCATAAGTAACCCACTTGGAGAAGACGCACGTGACGAGGAATACAATCTGCTCTGCCGCCTGGCATTGTACATTTATTAAAAGGCCGCCGAGCGTTACCCCGCAATTAGAGGGGGGTGATTCTCACACCTGACGCATGATGATAGAGGTGATCTACCGGTCACGTGATTGATAAGCGCCTCGCGTGGCAGCTCGGAATTAAATCAGCGCCGAACGGCAGATAATTGCTCGGGCTCCGCATGGGGAATGAAGACGTTGATCCGTTGAGTACCTGTGGCACCACTTTGGCAGACGCGTGGGTCTTAACCTGAGAGTAAACCATCCAGGTTGGAGTTTTCTCCAGATCAATTTCATGCAATAATGTAAGACGTTGTCAATTATGTCTCTTTTTTGGATTGCCGGTCCAGGGCCTCTTCGTATTATTTTTAGTCCGTCCAACTCCATGTCTGTTTTTTTTTTTCTTCCCTCCCCCCAAAGCTAAACACGAAGAGAAAACAGCATCATCATTTTTCGAAACAGCATAGGATTGCACATAACCATAGGAGTGTTTTACTGTGCTAGGCGTATTCTTTTTTTACTCTTCTTCCCTTTTGTTTCTTGTTGTCTTATATACATACAAGTGCTTATGTTTTGAAAGTGCTTCATTTACTTGCTATGTAGCCCCCTTATGTAATACCCTGTATATGGGGTGCTTAAGGTATTAAAACTGAAAATGAAATGAAAAAGAAATTAGGGAGCTCTCTTCGTTGAAGAGGTCGGCGAGGTTTTGGGTGTAGGATTGATATTGATGATTCTTAACTCAACTATTTTATTTTATTAATTAAAGTGATGAATAATCGCAATTAACTGCTCGATTTAATTAAATTACCCTACGCAAAAATGTTACGTGAAATTTCTGTTTTACCACTTTTTACGATGCATTTCTTGATCTCATAAAAATGTGAGTGGAATGTGTATATCACTACTGATGATTTTAGCCTGAAAATAAGAGACAGAGGCTTGAAAACTCGCGTTTTGTATGCAACAGGAGAGCGAGACCTTTTTTGAGCACTTGTGAAATTTGTTCAGAGCTGTGATGGATACATCCATCTAGGCTTCTCCCTGCATGATCTTGGGATAAGCTTGAATAGCGGACACGTCGTACGAAGAGGACTGGTCAAAAAGTATCCAGAAGGAATTTATATTTAAAAAAAAAGTAAAATACTTGCAAATTTGAAACTTCCCCTTCGCATACAAGACACAGCCCAGCGCTGTTTCCGCTGTGCGAAACATTTTTGGAAGTCTGCTTCGGAAGCAACCAGACATGACTCGTCTGAACCTCCCGAACATCCGGGAACCTTTTCCTTTTCAACTGCAGTTTCATTTTTGGAACAAGGCAAAAAGTCGCAATGAGGTATCGCCCCGGTGACGCAAAATTTGTCGAGGAAAAATCAAGATGCAGTTGAAAGAAAAAAAATTACAGGACGGTTGCGATTCTGTAACGCGAATTTCAGCGGTAGCTGTTGTGTGTGGATGTTGCCACTTTTATATATGACGCTGATATATGCAAAACTACTTTAGAGTGACGAGTACTGCCTTGTGATCTGTGAAGTGAGTGGTGATGTGTAGAGCTGGGATTAGCGGGACAAAAATATTACTAAAATCGGGACAACGTACCCATCTCTGAGCATGTCAAAACTGCTTGCTACTACCGCTGCAAAAAAAAATAAAAAAAAAAATATATATATATATATACATATATATATTTCACGGTGTTCGGAAGATTCCAGCGGACGCGACCAGATAGCCTCTTTGAAAATTTCCAAGGGGGACTTCCTAAAATGTTTCGGATATTGGAAATAGTGCTGGGCTACGTGTATGGTTGAATGATTGATTAATTGATGGTTTCTGGCCTACTTCGATTGGCGACTAAGTTTCAAATCTATAGGTCTTTCAGTTTTTAAAAAACAAATCCATTCTGGATAATTTTTTATGAATCCTCGTACCTCCAAGACCAAATTTCCGTAAATGTCAAAGTCCTCCGGCGATGTCTAATACGTTTTCGCCCGATAACGTATCATTACTGCGATAACGCAGTGCCGCACATCAAAGAAAGAAGTAAGCTCGTTAAACTTGAACGTGACGCTTTCCATGTGTGTTTTGTGCATATTAGAAAATAGAAACGTGCCGGTAAGTTGCCCAACCTGTCTGACGAATTTTATTTTCTTCTTATTTGCAGTTGGTAATGAAGATAATCCCTTAAAAGCCCCATTTGACGACGTCCTTATCGTCGTTTCACGGTGTCCACGTTTGATAGATAAGCGGATATACTTTGTTTGTTTGTTCGACGCTTAACAGATTGTGCGCTGAATATATAAGCGCTAGCTATACCATTAGTTCGCAAGTTCTTCAGATTGCTAATGAAGTTGCTGTTGCTAAAGAAGACGTATGCCATGCACAGGCCCCAAAGGTTTTCGGAAGGGCCATAAACACTTCTATCTCCCTCGTAAAAATACTGACTGTTCCGTCTTCGGGATTGACAAATACGGGGTTAGCCAAGATAAGTACCGCTCCGTAAAAAATTACGTTGGAACGGCCGCGGCGAAACGTTTGTCAAATATACAAGACGTATGGAGAGCTTACAAAAATGCAGAAATGTTGTGTTTCCAGCTTTGTTTCAGCGAATTGTTTTAAAAAAATAAGAAGCCACTCGTACCTATGCGTTGGTCAATACTATATTCCGTTATTTGCCGGACCTAAAAGTGGTGCAAGAAAAGTGCATGTTACGCAAATTGTTAAAAAAGCAGTGCAGGAATTATCCTAACATAGTTTTTGCCACTAGGAAACTACACAAATTACCATACAAACGAGGCCTAACAGGCGGTTTAGGCAATTGGAAATGGCAAGAGGGCATAATTTTCACAATATTAACGACAAAGAACTTACTTTGCGGAGATTTGTATAGAAAATTTCAAAATTTCAACGTATGATACGTCCTCCAACGTATACAGTTTATCTTCCGAACTGTTTATTCATGAAAGAACTGATGTTTTGAGGCTGGAACAACATAGAAGGGACAAATACATACAAAGCCTCAATTTGCCTAAGAAATTAACGATGAAAGATGAAAGTCACTGAGAAGGTAATCCAGAAGATGAGGGTTCGAGTCCTACAGCTAGCTAACCTTTTCAGTGACTTTCATCTTTTATTGTTTATTCATGTTGTGTTCAATACAAAACCCGTACAGTCACTTCACTTTTCTTTTCACTTTTTTTTTTTCGTTTTTATGGCAAGTCGGCTCTTTGCCTGGATAACCGTTTCTTTCTCTCCTTTTTTCTTAATAAACATATCCCCCCAGTACTTTAGTTGTTGCTGATAGCCCTGCAGTATAATTATCACACTAATACAGACAGGGAAAGGGGGATATATGTTTATTTAGAAAAAAAGGAAATGTTAGCTTGCGATACGGGAAACAAGCGAAACTGAGCAATAACGCTATACGCTATATCGCTCGCCATAAAAGGTCGACGTGCAAAGCGACATCAATGTCAAACTATGGAAGAGCAATTTGAAAAAAAATAAATAAATAAAACACTCCTGCGTGGACTCGCAGTAAGCCTTTACGGTTGCAGTCGTCATTCTGCGTGCTGATGGGTTTGCTCATACTGCTACAGTTGTTTGGGGTTCTTTTCACAGCTGACTAAATTCAAGACCATGCAAAACGGCAAAGTTTTATCTTGTCCAGATATGGTCCTTTTTTGTCTCTCAACGAGGCCCTCCCTTCACATCACTTCACATCAGGCATCCGGCGACGGTTGTTACCCGCAGATTAAAATCTACTTTTGAGCAACACCTTCCACGCTACGAAGTTCACACAGAGAGATTAAACAACTTGCAGTATTCATGTAGAGTTGATTGTTTTGAGTACAACTTTTTTCCCACGGTGTGTCAGTCAATAGAATGTCATTGATGGTTGTCGATAAAAGATGGAAGTCACTGAAAAGGTTAGCCAGCTGTAGGAGTCGAACCCACATCTTCTGGATTACCGACTTCCATCTTTCATCGTTAATTTCTTAGGCAAATTGAGGCTTTGTATGTATTTGTCCTTTCTATGTTGTTCCAGCCTCAGAACATCAGTTCTCTCATATTGATGGTTATGTTCGGGAGTAACCTTCGGTCAGCTTTTTAATTCATTCCTATTATATAGCCTCCAACTGAGGCTGGAGTATGTATAGAAATAAATCAACACATTTGAAATTACCGAAATTATCCTGCCAAACATTCACGCAGGTCAGCACAGTCCGGTTATCATGTACGGAACATCATTTAATGGTACAAAAAATGACGCCAACAAAACAGACCCTCGAGATTAACGAGTGGTGTCTATTGCGAATTATTTTCGGTATAACGAACATATTACGTTGAATGGTGCACTAATTTTGCGAACAGGATGATTCAGTGCCTGCACACTATACGCCACATGCTGCCGGTACCACCCTGATTAGCCCGAATCCCTTTCTTTCTTTTTTCCCTTTTTTCGTTCTTTTCTTTTTTTGAATAGCAAGCCGACCTTTGTCTGACTTACCTTTCCTTTAGTAAACCTTCATATCCTACCCCCCCCCCCCCCCCTACCCCCGAATCTAGTTCCGACGTCTATTGATTTACCAAACATAGGAGATCGTGTGTGTACACACCCGTGGAATAATCAAAATGAAAAAGTGTCTCCCGTACAATAACACTTTAGTACAAACAAAAGGCAGGGAAGCGTAAACAACACAAAGCGCGGTATCATCCCAATAATTTATGGGCCCAATATTGTCTGGATATCGGCAATATTGGTCGAATACTGGACCAATATTGGGACAGTATGGCCGACACCCTGCCGATATTGTGCCAATAAGTCATCGTGCCGCTTGCGTATTGCACAGAATACCAACGAAATCCGGCCCCTCCCCCTTTCTTCAACAACACACGGCAGTCACTCACATTGGATTGGTGTGGTTCCAGAAGATGTCGAAGAGCTTCTTGGTCGCCCCGGGCTTCACAGCCACAAGCAGAAGCCACCACCACGTGAACACCCACGATCGCATGATTCAGAAAAACACCACCACCCCTGTCACCAACTCCTTTCCGTACAGCACCACACGAACCACTGCCTCACTGCCTCATCGTCGAACTTTATAAAGAAATATATTGAAAAAGCAGAAAAAAAAAAGACTCCTCTTCGCCGCAAAGAAACTCTTCTCAACTTCCCCTTCTTCACACACTCACAAGATCCGCGTACTTCAACAATCTTCTACATCACCGTCGCGAAGACGACACCCGCGACGAAACACCACAGAATCGTTGACACCATGTTTTGAGAAAGACGACGACAAAATTCCCACGTCCTTCCGAGTCACGTGAACGACTATGACGTCACTGCCTCATGGCGGCAAGACACGTATCGGCTGGGTTAAATTAAAAGCTTCGGACGTTCCCTTTTAAAGGACAACAACAATCGGGCGACCGCTTTGCTGCTCACGCTAAAGCGGCCGATCGGCATCTAAAACTCCGGCCGGCGAGATCAAAATTTCGCTCGTCGGGTGAGAAAGTGAGGGAGAGGAGGAGGAAACGTGGAGTGGGAAAGAGAGAGAAGAAACAAGGAGGAAGAGGCAAGCAAAAAAAGAAAGGGGAACGTCTCCGCTCGTTTTCGGCCTTCCCGTCGGGACTGTCTGGAGGGAAGGAAGCGATACTCGAGCGTCCCATTGGAGAAGCGATCACTTTTTTGCAGAACTGCGCGGCTGATTCCAACACCGCGCATCAGCTGAAGAATCTCGCGTTCGAACCATAATCTAACCTAATCATAATCGTTTAATCGCTCCTTCAGAGGGTGGATATCATCATCATCACATGTGTCTGCGCGTGGAGAAGTGATGGTGGTGGTATACGATGTTCAAAGAGGAAGGAACGTGATGGTGTGAGGCACTGCAGAGTTCCTTTTTGTCGTCTCTCTCTCTCTCTCACTAGTGAAGCCATTTTATCCTTTTTAAATGAAATCATATCAAATCACTCTCTCTCTTCTTTTTTCACCCGCATAACCGAGCAGCACAATATCTTGGCTCAATATTAGCTGCATATTGACAATATTGATGGCCCAATATTGGCTCAGTATTGGACAACATTGCCGATACCCAGCCAATATTGGGCCAAGATTATTGTGTTGCGTGGATTTATCTTCTTTAGCCTTGTGTTCTTTCCTTGTGGCTTGCAAAATGACTTTTTATTGCCACGGGATACGTAATGCTGCGGGACGATTCTTTTGTGCGCGACAAGACGACGACATATATAGTTCGCGCTTTGATAAGCTTCAGGGAGGGCATTCCCTCGGTGTCCGCTCTCGAAAAGAGAGAGGAGCAACATGGGGTACAACAGGGGTGGTGGTGACGAGATCGACTTGCCGTCTGCCTTCGCAAGCTGGCTTACCACCTAGAGCAGCAAAAGCCGGCGGAGAAGCCATCTTCTCAATGCGTGTTCCGTCATTTTTTCTATTTTTGTATGTGAGATAGAGAGATACAGAGAGAAAGCAAATGATAGGGCTGGAAATCAGAGTGTTGGTCTCGAGAAGACCTCGCTGTCGCAAAAGTTTTTCGTTTACAAAACATTTTCAGACACTTTGGGGAGATTGCCCGTAACTTCCAGCTAGTGAGCTGTCTATGGTGTCCTCGAGAGTGTCCTTATTCCGGAAAGTACCCCGTTAACTCCCTGTACGGCTAATACTTTACTACGGCTGCATGACACTCCCGCATGCTGGCTTGGCTACGGAGCGCTTGTCCGCAATGCTGCCTGCAAGGAAGTATCGAACACCGGGATCGTTTTTGCAGGATATCCACGTTACTTTCTTGGCTCGGCTAGGATTGGCTCAAACTTCTCACGAGTATGGCCATCCTAATGAGTCAGTGAGAACTCCGTCACTAAGTGAATATGTGGGACGCGCCGCATCCTTCCGCAGAGCAGGACAATCATCTTTGTGCGTCCTGTATAGACAGTCATCATATCGGAGACGGTACCCAGCGCAGACTGCGCGATGCCGCTCATCCCACCTGTTGTTGCGCTTGTCATGCTGTGAGACTCCTTCCAGAGGATAACCTCGGCGATCGCGCTGCAGAAACAAAGGTTTATCTCCAGCGTGAAGGACTCATCAAGAGCAACAAAGACTGCAGGAAGTATTCCTCTTTATTTTATTTTTTTTATTTTTTTTTTTTCTTCTTGTTCCTCCCGTTTGTGGTTTCTTCCGTCACATTCACAACCCAGGTGTTCGTGCCGAGGACACCACCGAGGTCTGGGGGTCTTCCAATTCACGCTCAATTTGACCTTTTAATTAACGCAACCGATTTTCAATACGTTGTCGTCTGAGCAGTAGATTGAAGTATACACGGTGAGATTTTCTTACGCCTTTCAACGTGTAGAAAAGGGGTGTTTGTTGTAAGTACACATCCTTTCTTATTCCGCAGGCTCAGCTGAAAGGTGTCATAACAGTGTTGAAAATGGTGTTTGCGAAATACCCATCTGAAACAGTGTTTTAAACGGAATACATCCTCCTGAAGTGGAGTTTTCTGTGTAGAATATGCGGCCCTTAAAATTGTGCTTTTTGTAGAATACAACATTTAGAAGGGTGTTTTACG
The DNA here is from genome assembly GCF_037126465.1 of Ornithodoros turicata. NCBI lineage: Eukaryota > Metazoa > Arthropoda > Arachnida > Ixodida > Argasidae > Ornithodoros > Ornithodoros turicata. Next base: position 18,223,006 of record NC_088204.1, read on the forward strand.
AAACACCCTTCTGTTTATGGTGTTTATCTTACACCACAAATGACAAGACGTTTACAGTTAAAGGTATAAAAATTAATGTGCACGCTAAAACCAGCACATCTTTCAGAACTTCAGAGTGGCAGATTCAGGCCTGGGAACACTCAAAAGTTAAGCGGTGGTCTTGTCCCCAAGTTGTTTCGCACAGCCTCCTCTAGTTTGAACCTTACATCATTAGGAAGACGTTAATAAGGCGGGTTTGTTTACGGATTTTCTCACGATAAACACAGCTTGGAAATGAAACACGTCGCAGAACGCCACAAAGAACTTTGAGAAACAATTTCCGGTAATGACTGCGTGTGCGTCGGGGACACAATATATAACTCGTAGACAATAAAAGTAATAAATGGAGCGCCAGTCATAATTTCTGTCACACAAAAAGAGGTCAAACAACTTATTCCCCTACAACTCCACCGCTTGTAGCTCTTACCGTCAAACCAGATCATGGCGAGAGTCTGTCAGCGTGAAAAATCGACCGAACGATATTTTCCAACCTCGTCACGTCGATTCTTTCGATGCACAAGGAATGCAACGATTACGGCCCCTCATTATGCTTCTCTCTCCCTTTATCTCTCATTACACACATAACCGACCTTAACTTAATCGCTTCACGGCTTCGACTGGTTATTCCGGACGTAAAATGAACCACAATGATGATGCAAATCACCGCTATTACGGCCAACTACAGAACGAGAAGCCGACCAGATTTCACTGGGCTTTCACTGGCTACCCAAAGATTACTGTCATCATCGACAACTTCGGGAACGGCGTCCAGCGAGTCCCAGACGGGAAGCGGAGATGACGTGCATTTTTTTTTATCTCTCTCTCTCTCTCTCTAAATAGCGGCCGGCGTGTGTGAGAAATCAGCCGTGGAATGCCCATAATAATGATGAATTCGTAAAACTATACGTGAGGTGGCAGTAATTAGTCTCAGTGGTTACTACTCAGATAGTATTATCTTGGAAAGACCCTTTCGCGCCGCCAGGTTGTGCCAGCACGCGTCAATGTCTTCCGGTTTTTCGCCGGTTCACGCCGCCAGCGCCTGGGTGCGCCGGCGCGCGTCAAACCAGGTTAGCTGATTACATATATTAATAAATACAAAAAGACCTACTTTGTTCGTCATACATATGTTTCATGCGCAGTCATAGAGCTTCGGTTTCTGTAAATGTGCCTTCTGGCCTACCGCTGAAACCTGTAAATGTGTTGCTGACATCGTGGAACACTAACGTACGTCCCGCCGATACACACTGTGTTCGCGCGTCTTATATTCCTGCTCTATATGCCCAAGAGCCTCAAAAAGAGCGAAAGGGCCGTTCACAGCAACATGCGGGTAGAGGCACGCTCGATAAATAGACGTACATTTATGCACATAATTACATAAACGCGACTGTCGTAGAATAAAACCCTGAGATTGGGGACACGCATAAAGAGACAACCACTACACAGAAGACACGGACGCACGACAGACACACACGACACAGAGATTCTGTGTCGTGGTTGTCTCTATGTATAATATCCCCAATCTCAGGGCTTTCTGCCATGGAAGTCTGTTTCCACCAGCTCGCCTGTTTTTTCGCAGTTTTATTATTACAAAAACGATTAAAAACCCAGTGCAAGATGACCCCTTGCATTGGGGTTTTTATCGTTTTTAGAATGAATCACCAATCTGCCCGAATTTTAAGTTTATCTTATTATTACGACTGTCGTGATATTCACAACGAACTCCCCCCCCCCCCCCCCCCCCCACAAACACACACGCCAAAATGCACTATGACAAAGCTACACTACACTAAACTTTTTTGCTTAATTGTGTTCTTTTTTTGGCTCATGGAACCTTGACCACACTCGAAGATTGATCCCACACCTTCACCGCAAAAGCAAAAAAAAAAAAAAAAAGTCTACGCGAGGCTCGGGCGAGAGACACACACACGCAAATATTTTCAACTGTTTTCCGCTGACGTTGTACGCCGTGCAGCGATCCCTGAATGACGCTTGTATTAGTCACGCGTCACAAGCATGGCACACCGTTGTCATTCCTTTCCTGCTTTCTTCTGAGTAAGCCACCGGCGGAACTTATCCGTCAGAGGCAATCAACTGCAGCAAAGGCAGTTATCAATCAGTCTCACAGTAAGCCTTTAACCTCGGAGAAGAAAAGACATCGGTACAACTTCGAAATGGGACAACAATGCATCATCCAACGCATCGCTTAAATGATACACGGTCTCTGTGTGGAACCACGTTGCCGGCTATGGGGAAACACGGCAAGCTGCACACGCGTAGTGCAATGACGTCGTGTAACTTTGACATGACCCGTGCTCGTCTCAACGTCCTTTTTTCTTTTTTAATTTCTAATTTAGCGGAGGAAGACACGAGTCATATGTTTTCCGTAATAAGTGTTCGCCCCTTTATATTCGAACGCCTTTCCAACGAAGGTTCATAACCTTTTATATACTTGATATTGACCAGGTTTCCAAATGCCAATTAATGTTTGAAGCGAGATTGGGATTTAACGCTTAACTCTGTTTCGCTAAAAGGAGTACCTGCAACTGATTCATTATCATGTCACCAACTAACGTGTGTAAAGAAAGACTTGGGCACTTAGAAGTAACGTAACAGTAACTGAACTAAGTAAAGAACTAAAAGAAAGTAAACTGTATGGTGTGCTTGGAAAAGAAAAAGTTGAATTAGTATAGTAAAACTTCTTCCAAGAAGGAATCGTATGTTTTAAATGTCATTGTTGATATAATCACTGTCACCATTGTTATCAACTATAACATCGTTCTAAATAAAACACGAATATGTCCGATACAAAAAAAAAAGACGGTGCTGTATTGCGCGTGCGAGCCTGTGAGCCTAGAATAGAATAGAATAGAAGTAGAAAGAAGAAAATAGAAACATAAGTTGCACTGGTATGACCAGCTGTTCCATGACGCTTGATGTGCGAAAGCACTGAATGATTTAAAAGATTACTCGCAGATATGTGCATATAAGTGCACGCAGTATTTAAATAAACTTGCGATCATTGGCACAAAATAAAAACTAAAAGTACTCGGTCGACGCAGACAGAACAACGCGAATTTCGGAAAGTAGCAAGTGTGCAAGTAGCATTTCTTTTTCTTCACTCTTTGAGTTTGAGTTTCAATCTTTCAACTCAACTCAACTCAGCAAATGTGGGTATTGTTTAGATTCCAAACAACCACAGGCGAAGCATTTATTCTACGTGACTGTTGCTATGTGAGCGCCCGTTTTATTTTCTACCCAATGCCGTTCATTTTTCGACGTGGTACGCCACATCGAGGTATATCGTATAGATAATCACGTCATATACACGTTGAAGACGGGGAAACTGAAGAGACTTGGCGTGTCTCCGCGCGCCTGTGAATAAGAGATAATGCCGTACAATATGTGTCTGCAATTTTTTTTGCCATAAACAGATATTGGAGTATCTCTGGCATGCATTGTAACGAAAGTTATACGGAGGAAGCCACAGGCTATTTACAAAAATGCACAAACATTTCTTCTAGCGGAATGAAAGGTGCTGTTACCTTAACCGCGTATTCCCACGAGCGACATTCCGGAGAATACTCCAGCGGAAAAGATGGGAAAAACGTCATAGGTTTCTGCTGTCACGTGATCGCGAGCGGTCAACGTCTTGTCTACAGGTGCACTGCTAACCGTCGGGAATATCCTGCGACACAGCCACAAGATATTTCGTAGCAGACGACAGGAAGAGACGCTGACAGTGTCTTCTGCTAAGTGTCGTCTGCTAAGTGCGCAGTACGTCACTCTCTCGATATTCCGGCACCGTGTAAATGTTCAACATAACACGGGACGGAACTTTGGCTCCGTGAGAAGTGTTTCCGCTTTTTCTTCCACTAGAATATTCAACGAGGATGTCGCTCGTGTGAATACATGGTAACACTAAGACAAATGGTACGCGACTCAACCGTGGCGTCGTTCGTGATTTATGATTCCCCCTCCTTCTCAAGTAGGCCGACAGTGCGGAGCGTGTTCGCATTGGTCTCCTCAAACGTGTCCAATCATCGCAGGAGATCGTTTGAGGAGACCAATCCGAGCTCGCTACGCATTCTTGCGCTTCCCCAGAAGAAGAGGGAAAAGGAGAGCATACAAGAAACTGCCGATTTAATGAACGCGAAAAAAGAGCCGTCCGACAGCGATCAACAAAAAAAGAAAAAAAAAAGACGACAGAAAGAGAGAGAAATGTAGTTTATTGGGCGCGATATATGTCCCAGATACCGCTTACTGTTTTCTTTTATCTTATTTTTCATTTTATTTTTTACATGCTGTGGTGTCGCCATTATGTGCAGTCTGTTTGAGTGCCGATATAGCGGCATATCGATCTAGCACAGCTCGGCAAAAAAGGCGTATGCATCTAGAAACATCGTACGCGAAACAGATCCATCCTAGCGGCCGTTCAGTAAACGCATGTTCAGCAGCGCACGAGGAGCTCGAAGAGCGTCGATAAGGGGGGGCCCCCGTATCTCTATTTAACTCATAGCGGCTCTTTGACAGAGGTGTCTTGGCCCGGGGAGGTCGGTGGGCGGGTCAACGTGGGATTCCTGCGTCGGCCCCACCTTCCCCCTTGTCGGTACCAGGCGATGAGGAGGACTACACGTGCATCGCTTAATTTAGCTGGAATGCTCCGGACTTCGTCAACGGCGTAGTGCACCGGCGTCGACTCAACGGAAGTTTCCCGTCAGCCAAGGCGCCTGCCTTTGATACGGTAAGCCACCGGCGGAACTTCAGGGGGACTTCAGAAGAAGTTATACGGAGTGTTATACACTTTTTTTTTACACAAAATGGGAGAATGCAAGGCGAAGACAAAAGTATTAAAAAGGAAAAAGTGCAATGAATACAGCAGAACGAAAGCAACGAAATCGAGCTGCAAAACGCAAAAGTGAAGTGGAACAGTGGTTCGGTGACTGGAAGGGGTGATGTTTTTCTATTTTTACCTTTTCCTCTTTTCAGTTTTCTTTTTCCTTTCATCCATTGGAAGTAGCCGAATTCGTCAGGTGACGAATTCAATATTTTCCGTTTTTTTTTTTTTTTCTATAGGTAATCGAACTCAAACTCAACTGAAGTGGACCAACGAGAGGGTCTGACGTTTTGAGATCGACACCTTTCCCAAACTGAGGAATAAATCCGGTCAGGGGCGAATCCAGACCCCGGGTTTGGGGGGGGGGTTCTTTGCCGGAGTGCGTAGTGGGGGAGGGCGGAGAGAGAAATCCAATGAATAAACTGACGTTTTTGGGGGCATCCCTCCCCCCGGATCCGACACTGAATCGGGTGCAATTCTTTCAAGAACCTCTTCGTGTGCTTTTTCTTCTGGTTTATTTTCTATTTTCGGATTCCACCAGCCCATCCCCCCCCCCCTTCTCGTTATGGAGCTATTCTATTGTCTGTAATTCAGGGCCGACGTTATTTCACCCTGAATTGCAGACAAAAGAATAGCTCCATAACGAGGGAGGACGCGTCTTTCTACTTTAACCGTACCACCATTCACAAGTAACACCTGTGTTACTTGTGAATGCTGGTGTGGTTAAAATAGAAAGACGCGTCAGCCTCGCGCTAGGCTACGCCCACCATTACCATATTATGTAAAATGTATACGCGTCCTTTGTGTATGGGTTCAGTCTTGTGAGTTGTACAGTACTGTAGGATTTGTTGTCGATCTGGTGAAGCTGTTTCTGGTTACTGGAATTTGTTGTTTTTATTGTGCCAGAGTTGGGTCGAGACGTAACTCTGGGGGAAAGTCCGGTTTAACCCAATTCCGACCACATTCGGATCGTACTTTAAACACACCTCAAAAGCAGAGGGGGGGGGGGGGGGGTAGTGGCAGGATAGGCTCGCCGTTGTTTGCCACACAGAAGTGGCCGTTGTCACGACTATAGCAAAAAAAAAAAAAAAAAGAAAGAAAACACAAAACAAAAAGAAAGAAGGGCGGACGGATGGAGGATAGAAGATGAAGGGAGTGAGATGCGTAGAGGGTGCACGAGTTCGTCGGGGAGAGCAAAGTAGTAGATGACTCAAAAGCAGAACTTCACCGCATGACAAGCTGAAGGTCACTCATTGCACAAAAAGATGCTGTTATGACTCCACATTCTTAAAAATGAACTTCACCACATAGCACGCTCCTAGCCAACCATCATCCCGAGTGACGACGTTCTCGCCCTAGATTTGTTGAAAACGGGAGGCGAAGCCTATTTTTTTCTCATTATGCACGGCACAGAATAGGCTCCGCCTCCCGTTTTCAACAAATCAGGGGCGAGAACGTTGTCATTTGGGATGATGGTTGCCTAGCAGCGCGTTGTGCGGTGAAGAAAGTGTGTGTGTTTGTAAATCCATGCCAACTACCTTATATATGCCTTCGTCTTCTCTTTTTCTGTGTGTTTAATGTATACAATGAAGTTTCCGCAAAATTGGCACTGAGTTCCAATAGCGAAGAAGCAAGTTGCTTCATTCCCGCTTGAGAACCCCCCTGTTATCTCTGCCGCGTTTCCCACCAATGTACACATGTATCGAACTCCTTTTGGACTACGACCCCTCTCTCAAAAGGACACACCACCCTTTCCCACTGACAAGCTACTGCCTCCTCTCTCCCTTTGCAAACAAATCTCTCCGGCCAGCTGCTTTAATTAACTCGTAATTGAAGCAGCAAGACGGCAGTACTCATTATCTGCGGCAGCCTCTTTTAATTTGAACACGAGCGAGTCACCTTAAACATCCTCATCAATTTCTCTGCACGTGTGACACGTATATGAAGAACGGGCCTGCTCCCTCGTTCGGCTCGCTTAAAGGAGAACATAAGGCAAAACCCATTTGCAATCAATAACACTCTGGGCACACCTATCCAGAAAGCAACGCCCGACTAAAAAAAGAACGCGAAAACTTGTTTTCAAAATGTTTATTTTCACTGGGTTCCCATAATCACTCTTAAAACTCAAGTTCCACCACGTAGCATGCTGACGGGCAACCGCTGCGTGGAATCATACCGTTATCAAGTCCGATTTGTGGAAAGCTGGAAAGCGCGGGGCGTATACGCTTTTTTGTGACAATTAACGTAATTGCACAAATGTCACAAAAAGGCGTACAACTATGCCGTTTTCAAGAAACCAGGGAGAGAGAACAATGTCATTCGGGATGATTGCTGGCTAAGGGCATCTTAGGGCGCACAAAATATCGGAGTAGTTACGAATTTAGTTAAACAACTACATCCTAGTAGTTGCAAAGTAGTAGTTCAGCTGGGATGTAGTTACACTAGTAGTTAAACTACAGCTTGAAGCAGTAGTTAGTAGTTATAGATAAACTACTAAAAAGTAGTTACAGCACATCTTTCTGAAACAGTGTTTCAAATAGAATTCACCCTCCTCACCTCCTTTTTCCCTCTCCCCCGAGAAACGTAACCGCCCCCACCCCCTCCCTATGAAATGGTGTTTTTTGTCGAATATGCCCTTTCACTGTTGAAACAGAACCTCCAGAGACACATCAATGATCTAGACCTCTTACACACCCCAACACTCCCCAAGCGTTCGGCAACACCCCCCTGAGTTTTTTTCCTGTGCACCCGCTACGGGGGGGGGGGGGGGGATGGGGGGGCCTGTTATTCTTGTTTCTGACACCTGTCGGTAACGACACATTAAGCTGTTATGACATTACTGTAATGTTCACGCCCCCCCCCCAAAAAAAAAAAAATTACCCCCCCTCCATACTTGGTAGTGGTGGTAGTGATGGCGAAAGGGCTCGCCGTTGTCAGCCTCACATATGTGGGCAACGTCACGACTGACGCCCTGGGGAATGTGCGTCCTGGGCCGACTTCTAAGGGAACTCTGCCGACATACTTGCTACTCTGCGTAACCACAACTCCTAGCCAGCCACTATCCAGAACGACCGTTTGAGTCACCTGCAGGCCAACCGTTGCACGGAATAATTGCGATTTGTGGAAAGCGCGCGGTGTACGCCTTTTTGTGACACTTAACATAACTGCATAAGTGTCACTAAAAGGCGTACGCCTCCACTTTTCAACAAACCCGGGGAGAGAACGATGTCAACCGAGATGATGGTCTTATTAGGAGCATATTGTGCGGTGAGGTATCCTGTTTTTTAGAGAGCTGGCGCTTCGAAGATTGTGTTGTGTTCGTCTGCTTGCGCATTTTCAGCCTTCGAGCAGCTGCTTTCCATCAGGTCACAAGAGATTTACACCCGAAAAGTGTAAAAAAAAATACTGTGTACCGCTCAAGCACAAAAAAAAAAATTAAGATAAAGCAACACAGGACCAACTACACACTCTTAAAACAAAGCTTCACCACATAGCACGCTGAAGGCCAACCATTGTACAGAGTGATACCTCAATCACTCTTGATTTGAGATATCAATCAATTGCAACAGCAATCACTCTTGTTGCGTACGCCTTTTTGTGACAATTAACATTTCTGCATAAGTGTCACAAAAAAGTCGTACGCCTCCCGTTTTCAACAAATCGGGAGAGAGAACGATGTCATTCGGGGTGATGGTTTGCTAGGAGCGTGCTATGTGGTGAAGCTTATTTGTATGAGTGTATACGCCGTGGGAAAGGACCTTCTTCTTGCTTTGACAATCATTAAGGGGTCGTGTAAAATTAGATACGAGGCCCAGCCTTGCGGAGGTTGATGTTGTCTGGATAGTCCTGTAGTGTGACTCAAACGGGTTTTCATGCCTCGATTAACCGACAAATCCGCGTGTCCGGTGGTCCGAAATTAAAAGCTTCGAAGGTCGGCCATTTTTGCGGTTCGCTTTACCTGCCTTTTTAGTTAGTGATTCGTTTTCCGACTTGACGAGCTCAGCGAGATATGATAAGGCTCTGATGCGTTTCTCTGTAAGCAGCGTTTACCAGCGAGTGCTGGAGGTCATAAAGTAATATAGGAGGTTATCCCGTGTACGTGACTTGCGTACGTTCGAGCAGTAATTTTCAAACCGAGTGTGTTATCTTTAAATGAAGCAAGAGATAACGCCGTAGATTTATTTGACATTTCCTCCGCGCTATCAGCTCAAGCGTGCATATTCTTAACCAAGTTCATTAGTCGATTATTATTATTATTATTTTATTCTGCGCTCTGCCGTTCTATCCGTTGCCCAGGACTAGGAGATGTCGTTCCGTCCAGCTACGGACCGTTTCAACAACAAGTCGGGCACGTATTGAAGTAAAACGACCTACTGACCAGCTGAATGCTTCTGTTTAGTTACAACAGGGTTGTAACGTAATCATGCGAAAGCTCGAAATAGGCTAAAGTCGTATCATCCCATGCCAGGAATGGTGCAGAGACAAATACAATAGACCTCTCCCTGCTTGTAAACAAATGACGTCATAGTGTTCGACAGCGCCATCAATATGGTAGAGTTGAACTACGCTCGATACCAGGGGCGAACTAGATCGCGGCCGAAAGCCACGGCATTGAGGGGATTATCCTCTCAATGCCGTGGCTTTCGGGCGCGATCTAGTTCGCCCCTAGTTTCGAGCGTAGTTCAACTCTACCAAATTGATGGCGCTGTCGAACACTATGACGTCATTTGTTTACAGGCAGGGAGAGGTTCACGATGCTCCCTGAAAGGGACGCGACCTTCGGTCCTACTTTTAATTTCTATAGGAGGCAGCGAACAAGTGCCCATTCGTGGAACACAGCCCTTCCGATTTGTTTCGGTTTCAGTCTGTCTACCAACGTCACGATGACGTTTCTCGGGTAGAGGTCTATTGACCACTTCCTTTTGTGCTTTTCAGACAAAGCTTTTCGAATTCGCTGTGAGGCGTTTTAAATACGTATAATAGGCTTCCTTTCCAGCATTAACATTCATACGCTTTGTTGGAACATCTTCGAAGACGAAGAAGATCCAACCTGTGACGACGACACGGGTTGGGAACAATCGGGGGGGGGGGGGGGGGGGGAATATAGGTTTATTGCAAAACAAAACAAAAAACAATCGGGTTGTACAGGGTGGGTGCAGATAAAGTATAGCCCCACATTTTTGCACGTATGGCGTTCCCTGCTTACCGCACGAACTTCCGGTGGCGCGGAATGTCGCATTTATCCGGTACAGACGCACAAAAAATCGTAGTAACCCAACTCCACGTAACAAAAATGTTATCCACGCAAACGTTGCTCTCCGAGCATCCCGATTTTCCTATGCAGAAGTCAATATGGCGGTCACGGCACAGTTGCGTCCAGACCTGTAAAAATCACTTTTCCAAAGTAATTGAATTACGATTACAATTACATGTTCACAAAAGTAATTAAATTACAGTTACAATTACTCATTTTCTATTGTAATTCAATTACGATTACAATTACTGAAAAAAGTAATTGCATTACACTGAATTACATTCAGAAAGTTTACTGCAACGGGCAAACGACGTGCAAACTGCGAGATTCGATGTACACATTTATTGCGCATGTTCTGAAAGATGGTAGTAGTTGTGCTTGTGGTAGAAAAACAAGTTAGAGAAGTCTTACACAAGGACAAGTCTCTTGCCATGTTAAAGAAACACCGAACATCACAGTCAAAAGGCTTTCTTTCTTCAGGTATGTGAACACAGTGCAGATCATGAGTGCAGCTTGTAACGTCCATTGACTTTCAAGAGTAAGGTATTCTCAAAGTTCTTGTCTGTAAGGCTGCCACGTCTCCTTGTCATAACAAGACCACCAACCGAAAACAGACGCTCCACTGGTGCACTGCTGGGCAGCCCAACATTGTACTTCATGAAGACCTCGAGCACACAAGGAATATATTTCGAGCACTCTAACGACTCTGAAGTGCGGGTCGATACCCACAAGTTCGTGCTCCTTTTCCCATGGCTTTCCCAAGAGTTTTTCTCCTTCCACATTCAAATGTAAAAAATCTGTACCGAAAAATGTACCGATCTGAATCGAGTCTTTGGATAATTACTGTGAAAAAAAAAAAAAAAAAAACAGAAAAAAAAGGTGTGGAACTGACCTAAACTTTAAACATTTGGCCTTCCCAGATAGCGTTCAAAGTAATTCCGAAAGTAATTCAAAATGCGTTACGCGTTACTTGTAAAAGTAATTCCAGAAGTAATTAATTACAGTAATTCAATTACTTGTAATTAATTACTTTACAGGTCTCGTTGCGTCTAGCTACCGCTAGGCGTAGCAGATCTCATTTTGTTTCTGTGTAGGTGGCACCCCCAGCGGTAGGGCGGTGCAACTGTGCTACACTGCAATGTCCCATTGGAAATACACGGAGCGAAGTTCACGTTGCTAACGATTTTATTGCGCAGAGTTTGGTTACCACAATCTTTTTTCTCGATTTACACCTCATAAATGCACCGTCCTGCGCCGCCGGAAGTTCGTACGGTATGCAGGGAACGCGCTATGTGCGAAAATGTGGGGCTACTTTATCTGCACCCACCCTGTATATGGTGAGCTACTCGGGTTGTGTCGTGGTCAGTTGGACTGAGTGTGGAGTTAAATATGGGCAATCTAACGTGTAAGTCATTTAATAAAGCATATCTCTATATCAGATGCGTGCCTCTCGTTCTTGCGGAGTGGTCCAAACAGGTCCGTTGGCCAGGCGGGCCAGCCCACAGCTTAAAAGGCGAAACGTGTCAAGACGCACCTATCTTCCAAGCGCTTACAAAATGCCCGCGTCGATTCCATGACATGCACTCAAACAGGAACGGAATGTGCGCTTCCGAATAAGAATAGTCGGCTGACGAACTCCCAAAGTGAGCATCCGAGAGAGACAAGCGGCCGTTTGTGCGGTTGTCACGTCAGGCGGCGGCGACCGCCTTGAAGGCAGCTACCAAGTTCAAAGCCAACTTAGAGGCCATATGGGAGGAGTGCCATGTCATTCTCTGGCCTCGGAGCATTAGGCCGAGATTAGGGCTACAGTTAAGGTCACACTTTGAGGTAGCAAAGCGATTCCTCCTACCTGACAATGCCAGATGCACTTACATAAGCATCACAACGGCCGACATGGCATCTGAGTATAGCAGCATTCTTATATCGAGGATGAGGAGGTGTATATTCTTCGTGTGTGTTTGAGAGTTCGAAGAGAAGGTATGTAGATGCGCTATATCGTTGCACTCTGTCTCATTTCACGGCCTGTCCAGAAGAAATTTAGTGAAGGCTAGAATTCCCAGTGAATAGAGTCAGCATTTGATTGAACTTTCCCCTTTAGTGGTGAGGTTTAACAATGGGCTAAGAGATTGTTTGACGCACGAAGTTATGGGTTACTTAGCAAAATTTTTATTACTCGAAATACAGGGTGGGTGCAGATAAAGTAGCCCCACATTTTCGCACGTAGCGCGTTCCCTGCATACCGTACGAGCATCCTGCGGCGCACGATGGTGCATTTATGCGGTGCAAATCGAGAAAAAAAAATCGTTGTAACCAAACTTTGCGCAATAAAATCGTTAGCAACGCGAACTTCACTGCATGTATTTCCAATGGGACATGGCAGTGTAGCACAGTTGCATCGCCCTACCGCTGGGGGTGCCACTTACGCAGAGATAAAACGACATCTGGTACACTTAGCGGTAGCTAGAAGCAACTGTGCCGTGATCGCCATATTGACTTCTGCATAGGAAAATAGGGTTGCACAAAGAGCAACGTTCGCATGGATAACATTTTTGTTACGTGGAGCTTGGTTACTACGATTTTTTTTTTTTTCGTTTTCATCGGATAAACGTGTCATTCGCGCCACCGGAAGTTCATGCGGTAAGCAAGAGACTCCATACGTGCATAAATGTGGGGCTACTTTATCTGCACCCACCCTCTATACTAATGTTTCACGTATTCGTTAAAGACAAAAACTGCTATCCCGATGTTGTCATATGTACGCTTTCTCCACTCCCAAGTTATAAGTAGGGTTCGTGGTTTTCGGCATTTTCCGAAAAATGCCGGAAAACACCCCCCGAATGATTTTTTTCAGATTCGGAATATTCCGAAAAAATCCGAATTTCTCGTATCTTGACAGCTGCCATTTCTGGAACCGCAAAGGGAAATCCCCTTGGAATCTCCCGTTGTCGACTATTTCTCGAGCGTGGCATTATCTTCGGGCTGTGCCCTTGTTTCGTTGTGCTTAAGCGCTTATAGGAGGATGACCTCAGCTTTGGCAGCACACGTACTTAGTGACACACCTATCTTTAATGAATTTACTATTCAGAACCTTTGTGGTCTGTTGTTGTCGGGTTAAAAAGAGATCACGAGTGTACGGAGCTCCCAAACGGTTTCAAAAGCCGATCGCTGATCCCCTGCCCTAGCCTTCCAGTTTATTTTTGTGTTCTTTGTATTCCTCTATCTACTCCGCTCCAGTTACCACTTGGAGAGACCCTTGTTTCCGTTCCTGAGGCACTTCGAGGCACTTCACTGTATGAGGACTTATTCTTATTTGTTCTACGAGATGAATCTCGTATGGATGATATAAAGCGCGAGTTTTTCGAATATGCTGCATGCCCTGCCCCTCAGGTAGATATATCTCCTATTCAGTTTCGGACGACCCCTTCCAGCACATGGCCTTTGTTATCGCAGTGCGCCTTAAGCATACTGGCTATTCCTGTTTCTAGCGCTAATGTTGAGCGCGCGTTCTCTAAACTGCGAGTTTGTAATCGCAAGGAGCGAGCCGCTATGACAGATGCGAGCATGACGCCTGAGCGCATGAGTACGCTTGCATCTATTACAACAAGAGGTAGTCTCCTTGTTTGCTGGTTTGGCACAGGCAATAAAAGACATTGTTAATGAAACCATTAATCGATTCACTTCTTTTCGGTTCGTTGTTACTTCGCGCGCAAAATAGGCTTTCCTTCATGCGAAATAAATAGATGCCCGTATTCGGGCATTTATTTTTTTGGGCGGAGTATAGATGCCGAAAAAATCCGTTTTATAGTCCCCCATATAAATGCCGATAAACACCCCCCGAATTGGGTTGAAAATAAATGCCGAAAACCACAAACCCTAGTTATAAGATTGCTCGCATATCAAATCGCACAAACAAAGAAGCAACACGTCTCCACGAGACCCAAATCAAGAGAGAGTGAAAAATGCGCATACATGCACGTCTCACCTTCCTCTTCTTTCTCTGTTTCTTTTTTTTTTTTTTTTTCATGTTAAGAGAGGTCAGCCTCACCTCTCGTCGTCATTATCCTACACAATACAAGGCGCCCAGAACGTTCCCACAAGCACAGAATTTAAAGTTTTTTTAATCATCTTTCATGTTTTCTCATCAGGCCGGGTCTTCTATCTGAACCGCATATCATCAGCCCCCTCTCCCCCCACTCCCTCACATCTACCCCCACTCCTCCGCCGTTGTCAAGAGGTTCAGACCCCCCTTTTTCCTCGCATCGAATCACACTCCTTGCACCCCTTCGATCTCCCCACTCCCCACGCCATATACATTCCTACACGGAATAAGAAAACTCAAGAAGGAAGCTAGAAAAAAAATAATAAAAAAACGTCATCAGTAGGAGCCGCAAAGCAGCCGAAATACACGCGTACAGGGAACACGAACCTCAATTGAATCTACCAAAGTCCCTTTGGCACGGGACCCAATGTCGGGCATCTCATCCCCCACTCCCCTCCTTTTCCTTCATCTATCCCTCACCCCCCTGTCACGCGGCAAGATGGCTGTCATCTTATTTCCGTTTTCCTCCCCAGGTTTTTTTTTTACATTTCTTCGTGTTAGATCACGCATACACATTCCGCGTATAGCCATTTTACTTTGCTCTTGACTTTGTCCTTTATTTTCTTCCAAGATGCTGACGCCTTTACAATATTGAGCCCTTACACTCAAAATGGCAACGGTGACACCCCTGAGAACACTTCAGTCAGAATGGTGTCACCAGCTGCCACGCATCTTGCATGTCCGGGGAGAAATTCCTGCACTGCCTGCCGCGTTTTCAATGTTTCTGTCTCCCCCATTTCTTCTATATATTCCTACGTAAAAGGTTCTCCTTATGAAAAATGGAACGCGAGACATGTTTTTCGAGAGACGCTATGTCTTAACGACGCTGTCAGTTTCTTGAGCAGGGTGCGTGAAGGGGTGTCATATTCGTTACGTCAAACCCGAATCAGCCAATCATGTGTATACGACACGGGAGCTTACGAAAACCGATTGCCGGGAGAGTAATTGGTCGCTTACGTTTACCTGCGTCATTTCAACGTCATCATATATGATCTGTGTAGATATGTATGGATCTGGATATATGTATCCTGTGCAGAAGTTGCTCGGTTTTTACCGAGTAACGTCTACAGTAGGATACATCTGTCAGTCACTTCAAGATGCGAGCAATGTAACCAATCCAAAACGATCGAACACAGACTATAGCCTCGTTGTAACGTAGTATGCAGAACCGGTAAAGTTCGATATCAGCGGCAATTCGATAAAAGAGGAACTGCCACTGAAACAGTGACACTAGGCTTAGAAGTGCTCGGAGACAGCCTTTTAATTTATAGGCCGATATAGAGATACGTAAGCTAGGTATATACCATACGGGGTTTCATCGGATCGCCCTTCCCACTAAGCGGGGTTGGCTGTCAGGAAACTTCGAATAATCGTCGCCGAAATGAGCACGTTTCGGACGAGACAGACTGGTGCTCCGGATGAAGCGATAATTCGAAAAAAGCGGATTTCATTATGACGAACGGTAATTAAGTATTACCCATCCTACGATATGGCCAGGGAAATACATCTCCCACGAGCGGAACGAATTAGCCAGGGATTTTCCCATCTGCAAGCGAAAGAGACAACACGAAAAAACAAAAAGTGAGGAAGAAAAAACTCCCTGCTGCCGGTTCATCACCAATTCAGACTCATTCACCACTAACGAGATTCACTCATTCAAAGGCTATTCATAAGGTCTGTCTCTCGCAAGAGCGGGTACATGACCGCCACCACCTTTTCAAACCTTTCCAAAGAAAACGCGTAAAATCCATTCTAGAAGCTAGGCAACATATACATGCGATCCTTCTATCCGTTGCATTTGGATGCACTTGTACCTCTAGCGAGTATGACGTCAACATATTTCCTCGCACACGTCACGTTCTACGAATATATAGGCAGTGACATTCCCGACATCGCGGATACATCGGAAAGCTATAAAACGAACAGTGCGTTTTTAACGACGGCGCATAGCAAAATGCTCCCCTTATCTGATCAGGGACACTCACTGTTGCGAGAGGACATACGCACTCAAAACGCCAGGACGACATCCTCGGTTGCCTTAACGAGTACAGAGAAGGACCGTAATAATGAACAACCTCCGCAAAAATATAAGCGGCTTACCGGCGCATTTTGCCGAGATACTGGAGTCACGAGAGACGAGCGAGTTTCTGTTTATGACACAAAAAATAGATTCTGCTCCAGCCTGTATACACTGGCACTAAGAAAGATTGTTGTATAATATGATGATAATAAAAAAGCCATCATCAGCCGCATTATCTCTCGTGGGGCTATACGCTCGAAAAGGTCGTCACGAGTTAACTGTCATTATAAAATCCAGTAGAGCTGCTCTTTTATAACGAAGAAAAGAAAGAAAAACGAATGACGAGGTAATCCGAGAAGCACGATTAGGAAAGAGGGTGGAGGGGAAGACAGAGAAAGAAGGATGTCGTCGTAGTTGTACGGATCATACCTGCACGATGTCATTTTTGGGGTCATTATGGATGGGCCATTATGGGTCACGTGAAGACATTGTTGGAGGTGAATATCTCTGTTGCGCCACGGACATCGTCCTAACAGCACCTTACAGTTAGACCTCAGGTAAGACTACAGTAAGCCTAGAACCACTATTGTATATACCCATTACCGAAATATGGTATCGCGATACCGGTACTCAGTACTTGAGTAGATCCGAAAGGTACACTCTTAAAAATGAGTTTCACCGCATAGCACGCTCCGAGCCAACCATCATCTCGAGTGATATCGTTATGTGTCCTGATTTGCTGGAAACGGGAGGCGCACACCTTTTTTGTGACACTTATGCTGTTCATAATTGTCACAAAAAAGGCGTACGCCTCCCGTGTTCAACAAATCCGAGATTATGGTTGGCTAGGGGCGTGCTATGCGGTGAAGTTCATTTCTAAGCGTGTATGTTGACCTAGGTGGTAACTATAGAAGTTACCACCTTTTCACCCCCTTTTTTTCTTAAAGTGTAGTGGAACCGCTCTATTCGCTTTTTTGAAGGCACGGTGGACGTTCGCAAAGCTGTCCATGTCACTGCTGGTCACTGCTAGGCGGACCAGTGACAATGAATAAAAGTAAGAAATATGACCGGTGAAGAAAGGGTAGAGGCACTATAAAAGTATCGGTATCGATAACGATACGGCGACCGCGTTACCATAACTTTGTATTCGAAATACTTTTTCGGTACCCATTTAAAAAAGTATCGCGATCCGCACTTGGGTACACTCTAAGAAAAAAAGGTGTAATTTTCTACCTTTTGGGGTAGAAGTGTGTTGTTACAGATTCTCAACCCTTTTGGGGTAGAAAGTGAGGGGTAGAAACACTTCTACCCCTTCATTTCTACCACACTGGTGGAACAGTTCTACCCCTGAGTGTGAAGAGAATTCTACCCTGTTAGTGGCAAAATTCTGCCCCTACATGGTTGACTGTTATACCTCTGGGGGGGTCTATCTTTTCTCTCCATATGGAAGACACCTCTACCCCAAGGATGAGAAATATCTGCCCATCTTGACGGTAAATATTCGACCCTTCCCGGAAGACAGTTCTACCGTGAGTAGAACTGTTCTCCCTTATTGGAAGGTATTTTTTTACCCGAAATGGTAAGAATCTCTGCTATTATTCGTGCTGTGCCTACCGGTGGCATATCTCTACCCGTAATGACAGGGCATTTAGACCTTGTAGGGAAATATTTACTCCGCCTTTCATGAAGGGCGTCTGCCCTTTTGAGAAGAACTTGACATATAGTATTTGCGTGGATGAGATATAATATATACGTAGACAACTCTTATTGGTCACAGCATTTTATTACCACGTCACAATTGGAATCGTACACTTGCGCTTACCAATGCGAAAGGTACATCCATGTTGAAGAAGCATGAGCACGGAGAGACGAAAGAAAACACCCCACAACAGACGACTCCATTGTTGCATCCATCAGACTGCACAGCACTTGCATAGACTGTCTTGCACATAAATTCCACATGCATGCACCATAACAAGGGCGTCGGGATAACTTCTGAGGGCTTGACATTTCACACTACTGTGTCGCTCTAAATACACACGAATCTTCGCTCGGTGTGTAATATCTGCCCGGAGGAACACGTGACAGGACGGATGATTTCAACTGAAATGTAAATGGCATTAATAGAGCATTTAAGATAAGCGATAAATAATAACGACGGTACATGTTTCACTCCTCAGAAATATGTTTGCATGTGTGATTCCCTTAGAAATAAGCATGCAAAAAGAAGAAGGCTATCCCGGCAGTGGACAAAAGCCAAGAAAAAAATAAATAAATAACACAGAGTACATCTAAAAAACCATGACTCGAGCGATGAGTGCCTTCTCCCATCAAACAGTGGCTCACCGAATGTTGTGGCTCCGTTTCTTCATTTTCGAAGTGGATCCTGTAATCACATCCGGCGGGCGCTGATAAGGTACCGTGCTAAAGTTGTCATGGTGTCCTGCGTGTATTACACAAACGCATTTGCTCATGTTGCAGTTTCATAGGATGCTGAAAAAGTGTCAGACGACATGCCGAACAACCCGAACACGCAATGCGCAAAACACATCTGATCACTGCATGTAAGACCCTCGGGATGAAAAATCTTGAATATCAAAATTACTCACCTGATTCTGTCCTAACTCCACCTTGCTTATGTTCATACCATTGCAGCTGAACCGATAACACCTTCCACCACGGATATGCGAATACCCGACTCAGCATAGCCATTAGGCCGCACGCATGCCCTTCGGTGCAGCAATGTCCACGTGCAAACCGACAGTCTGTCACTTCCAGCGTTCGTCTCTATACTGACCCCTTTTACACAATCAGCGATTCCGCGCAAGCGCAGACACTCTGTGTTTGGTCGCTCTGGCTAATCTCTTGAACAGTGACCTCGAAGCTGGACCAAACGCCTTTGTGCGCAGGATTAGTAAACCTCAACTATTCTCGTCGCTTGGGTGACTCCATTTACACTTCCATTAGTGACCCTGCTACGAGACACACAAAAAGAAAAAAGAGTCACTTGAACCCTAATAGTGACAAGATTACCACAGTGGTTCTACCGTTAGGGGGAGAGAGTTGAGTAAAAGGGTAGAAACAGCACAACTTCAACCTGCAGTCGGTAGAGAGAAAATAGGTCGGGGAGAACTGTTGCGCTTCTACCCGTTTTCAACCTTTTTTTCTTAGAGTGTACCGGAAAAAGTATTGATTACGGAAACGGCGTCATGCGTATATACAGCACTGCTTAGAAACCAACAGAAAGATGCTGCATTGTCTTCGGCAATAAGGTGCGTACCATGTGCAGAGATTTCCGAACACGCTCCATGAGGGACAAAATGAATCTAACCACACGTGACGGAGTTCATGCATTATCGAAAGGCATAGTAAAATCACGTTTGAACCACGTATCGTTGCAATAATTGCATGTATAGAAAAAGTTGGTTGCATTTTTTTTTTGGCATTGTGTTTAGCACGCTTATAAAAGCTTTACAGGGCCATCGTTGGTGGCAAATCTCAGGTCACGTGGTCACTGTCACATTGTCGTATATCGCTTTCATAACGTAGACCCAATTTATGAGCCAAGCATAAACTAAGGGAAAGCGCCCTGAACCGAGCGACGAGACCGCAAATATCTGAAAATTTTATATCACCAGTACATTCATCCGCATGTGGTCGCGCACTACGTGATTACGTTGTTTTCACTCATAGATAGCGATAATAGCGAGTTTTAGTAAACCCCTTTGCAACGTCCCGGTGCGGTACACGGCACGATAATCCGAAACGATATCACGATACGCGAGGGAGTTTTAGTACATCGGAATGTGTTCACGATAACAGTCCCGAAAACATTATAAGGCAATCACCGCCTTTCTTTGGGACCAGTGACATCACATTGCTAAGCTTGGATTTGATAGCTTCTTTTGTCGTATCGTTTTCGTAGAATTCTTCCAATTTACTAAAACTCCCTGACGCTTTTGACGTTTTAGTGTACACCGTGGAAGGAGACGGTACGGTTAATGGACCTTTTCCGAGTAAGCGTACGCGCATGCGCACACACCTGCGGGCCACTGCCATGTTCATTGGGGGCAGACAATCGGTTTCAAGATTACGCGGACGTGTGAAGTCGACATTTGACAATTCTTTGTACTGGTAATGACGAGTACAATGCGCTTTCACTCTTTCCGCATTCTTCTTCCAATCTTCTCTTGCTACTTTCCCACGCAACGTGCCAGTCCGAAAAACGTCACCATGTTTATTGGGGTGAAAGATACGACGTTCGAGATTTCGCCGTCAGGGGCGGCGCGAGTATCGACATGGTCCATTAACGTCATAGCGCTCCCGCACGGCAAACCCGAACCCTGAAACGTGAACTATTTCGGTGTTACGCTGTTGAGGAGTTCTGTTATTGCAATCCATTCCGTTGCACCCACGAAGGGGGGGGGGGGATATGTTTATTGAGAAAAAAAAAATACGAAACCCACGAAAAAACCCACGAAGGGTTACTCGCAATCACCTTGAGCAGCATAAAAATGCTACGGGAGTCCGCACCGCCATCTTGCTTCTCGCGTATCGTTGGCCTATAGTCTTCTTCTGCTCCTCGCGGAGCTCCGCAACTCGAGTGACGTCTCCGATAACACCGGGTATAGACCCTTTTGCGACACCAGGGTGCGCCAACGCGCGACAGCTGGATGTGCGTCCCGTTGGTCTTCCGGTTACAGCTGTTGTTTGCAAACACCCTTTTGACAGCTCCAGGCCGCCAGGTAGCGCCAGCGCACGTTAACCTGTTTTGTTCCCCGTATGTCTTCCGGTTTACGCCGTTTGTTTGCAAACAGTGAAATGGTCCATACGCTATTCCTCGAGGAGATCCGTACCGGTGATACGCTACACTCTAAAAACTGAACTTCACCGCATAGCACGCTCTGCGCCAACCATTGCCACGAATGATAGGGTTATCGCTTCTGATTCGAGGAGACAGGGAGGCGCACGCTTTTTTGTGTCAATTATCGTATATCCAAATTGACACAGAAAGGCGTACGCCTCTCTCTCTCTTCGAATCAGAAGCGATAACCCTATCATTCGTGGCAATGGTTGGCGCAGAGCGTGCTATGAGGTGAAGTTCAGTTTTTAGAGTGTAGTCAAGCTCCGCTAGCGTCGCGCATGCGCCATGAGACCAACGCCGTAGCGGGTATCGTATCGGAGATGCAAAAACGATCTACGAAAACCCTCTAATAATAACGTTTACTTGGTATAGACGATAATTCCGTGCCCTTTCACTATACGGGGTTGTCAAACCGAATATTCCCTAAATACGAGAGACGGTACTATAAAGGGAAAAAGACGATATAAGGGGAGAAACCGTCAGCTTGAAGCAAATGTCTGTGGTTATTGTTTTCTAGGACGCGAGCATGCATCCATGTAGCGAGCAGTGGCCTAGTCGAAAACCAAGTTAGACGCCAAGTTTGGGGCCCGTCCATCGGATTCGTGCACCCCAGATCCTAGCCCCGACATAACTTAATTACGCGATTACGGAGAGTTCTTCGCCAGAGGAAAGATTGTTCCTTCCCTCCCCCACACCCCTCCAACAAACCACCCTCTGCGAGTGGTTTTCGCGATCCCCTTGCTAAGGGAGCAGAACGGAAAGCTTTGTGCGAAAATTTCAAACAAGACGCTAATGATTCATGGTCACACGGAACAAAGTAATTCTGAACACACTCTCGTCAAAAGAGTGCAAAGACGCGCGTTTAATATCGCATTAACGCTCTGTCGTTCGAGTTTCAACATTTGGAGGATTGCAAGATTGCTGACGTTAACCACCGAACCTCAACACGCTCATCAACGAAATCTATACCGGAGAATAAGCTTCTTGCAGTCTACCACTACATCGCCCCATTCTTAACAAAAAAAGAAAAAAAGGAAATGTAAAGAAAAGAAAATGTAAGAAAAGTAAATGTCGTTATAACCGTAACCTCCTTATATCGAACTCGCAATCCATGTTTCGAAGTTACGAACCCGACTGGAGTATGTGAAATAACAATCTGTCTGAGCAATACGCTTTGGATGCTTGCAAGCGGTATACATGCCGTTTTCACTGCTTCCGGTTTGGTACCAAAACAACATCCTGTTTCACAGCAAACACGCTCTGTGCCAACCACTGTGCCGATTCATACAGTTATCGCTTCTGATTTGAGGAGAGAGAGGGTAGTATACGCCTTTTTGTGGCAATTCAAATTACCACAAAAAGGCGTACGCCTCCCTGTAAAGTGGAAACTTCCTCTGCGACCGAATGGCTCATTATTTTTGTGTGTACTTCTCCCCGCACTTCGCGGAAAACGACCGGCCACGGTGGGGTTTTACCGTTGTTCCTCCCACACACGTGGTCTGGAAGCAGTCACCAGATTCTGACTCCAGAACACGCAGGATCGGGTTTCTGTGAGCCGCGCCTCGCACATGTCCGTAGCCGACGAGAAGAGGTAATAAATTTTGAGTTCGAAGACGTTGGGTCAGTCGAGCTAACGGTTGTGCGAGGGGTGTCGTCTTGTTATATTTTTGCTGAGTGTTTTCGTTTGAATAGCGCGAAAGGGGGACATCGGGGGGACGAAAAACAACCCGGAGAGCGGGGGAGTTTGAGAAGATTGAGGGACTTGGCCTGCGGACTCCGTAGCAAACGGACCTGCTCGGAGGCTCGGAGTGACTTTGCCATATCATGTAAATTTTGTCCACTTAAAATCTATTGCTGTAAATAAACCTGTTACCAACTATTGAAGATCGTCTGCTGTCGAGTAAGTGCAACACAACCGTCATCATCACCGACAACTGGCAAGCCACGGGGATTCAAGAGAGAGGAGAAAAGAACCACCTTTACTGGCGCAGTCGACAGGATCCCCATCTTGGCCAGAAGAAGAGCAGCAGCGATCAGCATCATGAAACGGACAGGCAAGTCACTCAAAACCGCAGCCAAGGACAAGGACAGCCGTATGGGCGGCTGGTGAACTAGGAGCCATAGGAGCTGGATTAGGAGAACCACCGCGACGGACAGCGGACTAGGAGCGCTGCTGCGACGGACTGCAGCAAGCGAGATTCTACCTTCAACGTCCAGCGACACGGCGAGAGTTCAAACTACCGCGACGGACTGGGGAATGAGAACCGCTGCGACGGACAGCAGCAAGTAGCCACGGCGACAACCGGCAGCAAGAGAGAACGGAGCCACCGCGACGGACAGCGGCGGCCAAAAAGGAATCGGAAGCACATCTGTGACGGACTGCAGTAAGTGCGATTCACCCGACAACGTTCAGCAGAACGGCGACGTCCCAAATCACCGCGACGGACAGCGGAATCGGAAGCACATCTGCGACGGACTGCAGTACTGCCATTCATCCGATAACGTTCAGGAATACGGCGAGGTCCCGAATCACCGCGACGGACAGCGGAATCAGAAGCACATCTGCGACGGACTGCAGTGAGTGAGATTTCTCCGCGACGGCCAGCGTAGACAACAGCGCACGGGACCGCCGCAACGGACAGCGGCACCCAAGCAACTGCGACGGACTGCAGTGAGAAAGAGTCTACAGGCAACGGTCAGCGCCGAAGACGAGGTACGGCACCATCGCAACGGACAGCGACACTCAAGGCACAACTGCGACGGACTGCAGCGAGAGTCGCCGTACAAGCAACGGGCAGCAACAGGAACTTCGGTCAGCCAACTGGGAGTGGACGGCGTTGGAGCGCAGCTAGCAGGTAGGAGATTACTTGCACTCCTCAGGGTCCAGTGTAGTCAGGGACAAGAATAGAGTTGGCTGGCGCATGCCCACGCGCAGTGGTACGGTTTACACTGTTAAGACGGGTGGCTGGTAGCGGCTAACATGGCATCGGGTCAGGGTGACACACCAACAGAGAGTCAGGATGGTATCACGCCGGCGGGGAGTGATCTTTCGGACGTATCACTCGAGCAGCTGAGACTAGAAATTGAACTTGAAAAGCAACGGGCGCGGCGCATTGAGTTAGAAATATCACGTGCGAACAGCGAAAGGTTGTCGAGAAGCTCATCACCCCCGCCAATATCGCGAGAGGATACACTTGAGCGCTACGCTAAGAAACTAAAAAGCGTGCTTCTGCCGTTGCCCCCCGACCTAGAAGTGCCGGTGTGGTTTGACGGGATAGAAGGGATTTTTCGATCCTATAAAGTACCAGACGAGATCCAGAGCCATCTAGTGCTTCCTTTGGTCACTAAGCGAGTAAAGCACCTCCATTCCAAGCTCTCTACTGGAGAGCTAGACAGTTACAAGGCGGTAAAGGACGCCGTACTAAAAGAACTGAGGTTGGCACCGGCGGAGTACCGGAAACAGTTTCTAACGGCGACGAAATGGAGGGATGAGGGGTGGTCACACCTCGCGTCTAGACTCAAGAGTTATCTCATGTACTACGCTAAGTCGCGTGATGTCGACAGCTACGATGACCTAATCGAGCTGGTAGTAGCCGATCAATTGAAAACCGTGATCTCTCCAGCGGCGTACGAATACGTCAAGATTCAGGAGGGGAGCGAATGGGTCAACGCGGCAGAAATTGCAGAAATGGTGGACGCCTTCGAAGAGGCGAGGGGTATTGGAACGGCGAGTAGGGACCGTACGTTACAGGCGGCGGGACGACCACCGCAACGCGCAGAGAAAACGGATGGCAATCGAGGCCAAAATGCCGTACGATGCTTTATTTGTGGAGGGCTACATTTTGCGCGAGGCTGCCCTCAGAGACAGTCAGAGGACAGGCACGTACAGGCTGCCGTGAATGTGGCTACCGTGTCGGCCGCGCCGGATTACGCTGGAGTTAACGTAGCTGGCGATGCGTTGAACCATGGAATGAATGAATACAGGACTAACTACGCAACTGCGAAAGGGGCGGCACAGGTATCTGCATTGCAGACTGTCGAACTGCGTAGTGGGAGCACAATAGTACAAGCTGTGGTGGATACAGGTACCGAGCTAACAGTAATGAGGCCCAGTTTGTTTCCAAAGGAAAGCGCGGAAGCCACGGAAAGTGTAACGCTTGTGTCGGCATTCGGTCAAAAGGTCAAAGCGAAATCGGGAACATTGTCGCTTTGCATACCCAGAGAAGAAAACAATCACCGCGGCGCCGAAGGATCAGGATCTATACTCTGCGCTTTTACGGAAGAATTAACCCAGGGTACAGACTGCCTTCTTTCAGGAGGAGCATGGGAACTCCTGACCTCAGGTACGATAACTGAAGCAGGAGCCAGCACAGCAATAGACGCTGATACTCCTAATGTCCAAGGGGACAAAACATGCTTCAAAGTAGGGATAAAGGTCGCAGAGTCAGACGTAGCCACACAGGAGGCGACGGAAGCAAAACCGCGCACGGTCAAATACGGGTTGTTCGGACAAACAAAGGGAAACAACTCTAAAACCACAGCCATGAGGGGGCACGAGAGACACAAAAGTCATAACTTAGAAGTGACAGACGGCGGGGTGTGCTGCAGGGAGAGCAGGCGGCGGCCTGTACCTCTGCAGGCCGTCATAAAAGGGCGGACGGAGAAACAAAGCACTGATACTTGGGTATCGGACGCCCTACTCGAACATTCCGAGAGAGAAATGCCCATGGTGGAGCGGAGCCCACACGGCAGTATCGAAGTACTGCCGAGGTCCCAACACCGCCGTAGGAAACGGTGGAAAGCAAAAAGTGACAACCCTACCGTTATGAACCGGAGGGGAGAAAAACACACGAATGAAGACGACGCGCTCTCTAGGTTAGTGTGAGGCGGTCTTTTGTATTGTGCATATTTGTGGAACCCTGAGTTTATGCAAGTGGTCTTCTCTGCATGGGCTGATTCTCTTCGCGTGTTTCGTGTATTGTGTATTTTTCGTCATTGTCACTAGTGTGAGTCGCACAGGAAGTTGTTTTGATTGTGTCAGAACAAAAATGCCCTGTCACACTCTTGTGGTGGGAGGTGTAAAGTGGAAACTTCCTCTGCGACCGAATGGCTCATTATTTTTGTGTGTACTTCTCCCCGCACTTCGCGGAAAACGACCGGCCACGGTGGGGTTTTACCGTTGTTCCTCCCACACACGTGGTCTGGAAGTAGTCACCAGATTCTGACTCCAGAACACGCAGGATCGGGTTTCTGTGAGCCGCGCCTCGCACATGTCCGTAGCCGACGAGATGAGGTAATAAATTTTGAGTTCGAAGACGTTGGGTCAGTCGAGCTAACGGTTGTGCGAGGGGTGTCGTCTTGTTATATTTTTGCTGAGTGTTTTCGTTTGAATAGCGCGAAAGGGGGACATCGGGGGGACGAAAAACAACCCGGAGAGCGGGGGAGTTTGAGAAGATAGAGGGACTTGGCCTGCGGACTCCGTAGCAAACGGACCTGCTCGGAGGCTCGGAGTGACTTTGCCATATCATGTAAATTTTGTCCACTTAAAATCTATTGCTGTAAATAAACCTGTTACCAACTATTGAAGATCGTCTGCTGTCGAGTAAGTGCAACACAACCGTCATCATCACCGACAACTGGCAAGCCACGGGGATTCAAGAGAGAGGAGAAAAGAACCACCTTTACTCTCCCGTTTCAAACAAATCAGGAAAGCGAAAGATATAATTCTGCATGGCGGCTGGTTCCCAGCGTCCTTAGTCGCGGAAGGACCGGGAGTCTTCGTGGCAGCGGAAGTTGTGGCGGGGGCTTGTTTATGTTTACCCGAGAATGTCACTGGTAGAGTGTCCATGAACCGGGTGGTTATTTTTTATGGTAGTCTGACCGCGGACAGACACACTTGCTGACGCTCGAAAGCTAGCACGTACTGTTTCTGGCCCAACAGGAGAAGAGCACGAGAACTTGGTTACCTGCAAAGAGAAGAAGAGCAATCCATCAGCGATCAAGTAACAAATACACTAAAATCAAATCAACGAATTGCCCGTTGCCATTATACTGCACGATGTATTAAAACATGAGCTTGTTAAATATTCGGAGAGTAAACGAAGCCTCTCGAAATGTCAAACTGTTTGATTAAAGACAATTAAAGTGATTAAAGACCGGCGCTTGATTAAAAATCACCAGCAGCAATTTATTCAAAATAATCAGATTAGATTAGAAGGAAAATGAAAAATATGGAGATGTGCGAATGAGTGTTGTTCTTGACATTTTATGCTTTATTGGCCTCTTCTACTGCCGTGGAAGCAGGGGCGGATTCAACTTTAGGGGGGGGGGGGGTTTCGTTGCCGGAGCGCGTAGCGGGGGAGGGAGGGGAAATCTAATGTTTAAGCTGATAATTTGGATCCAATCCTCCCCGGGTCCGCCGTTGCGTGGAAGTGGGAACGTTACACCGCGTACATCCTCCATCCCTGTTTCTCCAACCACGCACCAGAGGGATCCTGTTACGACCCCGTTATGTGTTACGCAACTACGTTCCGCATGATATAGGAAGATTTATTAACACTAGGGCTTAGAGTTATATCAGTCGAACCTAGTTGAGCTAGTTAGCTGCTATGACTACATGTGGACATACTACTACTATGCAAAACACGTACAATGCAATATAACCCATAGCTACAGCTGTATGTGTTAAGAGAATAACCTCACGACGACAGCCGTCGATATTTCTCTCCCTCTGCCGCTCTCGTCCTGATATCCTACCTATAAGCACGACCAACTAGAGTATAACGACCATGTCATAATCGGTAACCCCTATGAGGAGCCCGTCCGCTAGGGGCGCTACTCATCGGCCCGCGAGATCTACATCATGATTGGACAATGGCAATTTGAATTTTGAACGCGCAGTTCTAAGCGGATGTACGACTATACCGTACCAGACGACAGCAACAGCTCCTGTGAAAACGCGTAGAATGATGATGATAATCAACTTTAGAATGAAACATCTTCCGTGGGACATCCACCGCTTGTACAAAAATACTAAGGTAAGCTGAAGTACAAAGTATTGTAGAAGTTGAGGAAGCAATAACCAGGCGGATGTGTAGCGCCACCTTCCAAATGCGGCGCTGGGAAGGTGTGCCTATGACATGGTCGTTATAAGCACTGCTTGCGACACACTAATCTGAAATCTTCATCCAAGGGTACAGCAGTCCGTATTGGCTTAGCCACCTCTGAAGGAGCTGTACCATTATTGCTCTTGAGGGTGGGTAGCATGCCGTATACGAGTCAATTGCTTGGAAGAAGCAATCTTGCAACAACCGGAGATTTCAGACAGATAAACCAGCGAGCTGTCGATTTCAGACAAGTATACCGCATCTAGATGTTATGTACAAACAATATCTACAGTCATGTTGGTGACTGTCTATAAAGACTATCTATAGAGACACATGAGAAGAAGCTGGTGTCACAGTTGTTACGTCTTGCACCTAGCTGGAGTCTGAGGTACTAGCGAGTCTTCTCGGCTATACTCTCAAAATACACAGAGCAAAATAACCGTTCGTCGGGAGTTCTTCATGGTGCAAGAACGTTTCTCTGTACCTTTCCTATTTTCAAGAACGAAAGAGTGGCTAATGCTTCCTGATACCCTGTTTTTGAAGAAAAATGGTGTGAAATGCGGACAAACTGAAGAACCGAACAAAAAAAAAATCGAACAGTTTTTGTTGTTGTTGTTGTGTACATGGTGGTGTTGGTGGTGATGTAACGGCTTGCCGTGTAGAACTACACCACATAACACACTTCTGGCGAACCATCATCCCCAATGAGATTGTTCTCTCCCCTGTTTTGTCGAAAACAGGACGCCTACGCCTTTTTGTGACCACTTACGTAGTTATTATAATTGTCACAAATGGCATGTGGCCAGTAGGTGCGTAACCACAGCTGGCAAAAAAATAAAAAATAAAAAAGCATGTAGGATAGACGACTCAACGTACACGAAATACTGCTGAATTTATCAAGTTTAGAAATTTTTGTAGCGCTTAATGAGACTAGAATTCTTGTATGAATTATTTTTATTTCGTGAATGACCACAAAAGAGAACGAAGCGCGGAACGGAATTTTTAAAAATAATTTTCGAAGCGATGCAGAAATGTTTCTAAGGTCCATACCGAAAATCCTTCCTCATTAATCGCTATAGAAATCACTCAAATCTGTGGGCCAAGAATATTTCACGTGAACAGAAACAATTAAATGAACGGTGATGCCACGAGCAGTTTCGCAGCTCACTGAACAATTCCTCGCGCCGTTATACGATTTTAAAAACGTACGGAGAATCCCATCGGAGCTGCAGAGGAGTTGCGCCCTCTTACAAAGAGAATGGAGAGCAACAAATAAGAACAGTATACTGAGTACGGAATCTTCCGATTAGCTTCCGATAACGACGTACTAAGCTGTTTTCAAGAGCAAGAACGCAATCTCCCTGCATCCTTCGACGTACTTGTTTACAACATCCAACAGCGCTTCAAAAAAAGAAACGAGGGCGATCTCGGAAAACTTGTAATGGTTCCCATTACAGCGTGTATGCGTGGTGGTGGCAGGCCGTCCAATCCGTCACCGTCACGACTTTACGTCGAGATATGCCTCTAGGGCGACGATGGCGACGCCTATACGATAACACACCCACTACACTTTCCCGTGTCGTCTGCGAAGAAAGAAGCCAAGACACCCTTCCCGGCCTTTGATGGATGAGTTCATTTTGTCACGCTACGACCTTAAACACGGGACAGGAATCACTTTAGGAAGCGAAGAAGGATCCTGTCGTTTTAACAAAGAAAAAAAAAAGAAGAGAAAAAGAAACAATATCGGGGTGTTTTGACGGGCTTCTGCAAGTACAGTCAGCTACATGGCCCGTGACGAAGCCGAACTAACAGGTTTGGCTGGCAAACGAGCAGTACACAGTGTTTTCTTCTCATCTTCATGTTCTCCTTGTCTGTACCGCCTTATCGGTGTATATTCACCACGACCTACTAGATTATAACGATCATATCATAGCGCCATATCATAGATTCCCAGCGCCGCATTTGGAAGCTAGCGGTGGCACTACTCATCGGCCCGGTCATTGCTTCCTCAATTTCTGCAATACTTTTACTTTAGCTCACCTTAGTATTTTTGTACAAGCGGTGGATGTCCCGCAGGAGATGCTTCTTTCTAAAGTTGATTACCATCATCATTCTACGCGTTTTCATAGGAGCTGTTGCTGTCGTCTGCTACGGTAGTCGTACGTCCGCTTTTGCGCGTTCAAAATTCAAATTTCCATTGTCCAATCATGATGTAGATCTCGCGAGCCGATGAGTACTGCCCCTAGCGGATCGTGCGGACGGGCTCCTCATAGGGTTTCCCGATTATGACATGGTCATTATAACCTAGTAGGTCGCGATATTCACACGAGAGACATTTCCCAGAATACTCTAGAGGAAGATGCGCAAAACGTCATAGCTTTCCGCTGTCACGTGAACGCAAGCGCCCTACGGCATGTGACTCAGTGACAGGATGTTCCATGGCAGACGACAGGGCCGACGGTGTCGTCTGCTATGGGCGCATTACGCTGGTCCCTTTATTCCTCAGCCGTGCGTGCGAATGCTCAACGTAAGACGCGAAGGATCCTCCGCCCCGTGAGCCCATTTGTGCTTTTTCTTTTACTAGAATGTTCCGTAGAATATTCCGCTCGTGTGAATATATGTATTAGCTAGGGTAGTAAACCCAAGCAAAACAGCCGGGTGCATATCTCGTACTATAGAGGATGAGACCACATGCCGAAACGGGGAGATGACTGTATGTGACGTGGAAGTACCGTAAAATATATAACATAATTAATCATCATAATAAATTAATCTCTTGTTTGGAGAAGTATAGCGTCAAAGGGTGCACAATCTGCCACACGTCTGGCAACATTTGGTCCTCGAAGGTCCATTTCCGTCTACTCACTGCAGCTATACAGGCGGTCTTCAAACGCGGGGCGGAGAGGGGAGACCGTGCACGCTGCTGCTGGGAGACCAGAGGTCAGAGCTCCCGATGACGTTACCTGCTCTCGGAGAATCCGAAAATATGAAGTTTTGCAGGTTGTTCCGAAAATTCATGCAAGTATAAGTAATGCTAACGAGGCTAATGCTAACGCTACGAGGCTAATTTCTCGTTGTTTACGTAATGCTCACTGATGGCCTTTTTGCGTACCGAACCTTTAAGCGAGGTTGATTTATAATACAAAATAAAATAGGTATTATTTTTATTTTTCAGTTCGTATTGGCACTTTAAGAAATTTATGACGGCACAGCTGGAGTAACAAGGTGGGGCTCCATCGGCAAAGACACGATGCAGCAGGCTTAATGGCGGAACAAACAAACGCGTGCTCGGACAGGTACGTGATATCGGGAAAAAGAAAGAAAGATAACATGAAAAAAATGAGGAAGAGTAACTAAAAGAATAAATATCGCCTGGGACGATATGTCCGAAAAAGGCGCCGCCGAGGAAAGGTCACCGCGGCAGCTTTCTTTTTTTTTTTTCTCTCACTCGTATATCTATGTCTCCCCTTCTCTGCCGTACGAAAAAAAAAAAAAAAAAAGACGTCACCATTTTAAATCTGCCGCTGAACTTCTTCCGAAGTGACCGAAGCGTCAAAATTAATGATAGCTGCGAGCTGATTAATGAGCAAAGTGTATCGACTCATTAGCTGGTAGGTAACGCCTAATGACGCGACTGTAATTACACGGCGGTGCGCGGGCATCTTTCACGCGCCTCTGTCTCACACACGATGGAATGATGACCGAAAAAAGAAATCGTCGCATCGCGCAACAGATTGATACTGTATAGCAAATGTCGCCGAGCCGTATCGCATACTGTCTCGGCTGATGCCTACCGCCTCGGGCATGAATGGCATCATCGTGGTGTGAGGTCGCGGTCGGCGCGTCTTTTGGGCGAAATTGGATGGCAACTGTGGTGCGCCACGGACGTGTCACTTCCGCGTCTCGGACAACACAGCGTCGAGACGTGTAGAGATAAAACTGAACATCAGCATAAAAATAAATAAATAAATAAATAAAAAGTGGAGCTTCTTCGTTTCTTATTTGTCACCGATTGATTGTCCGGTACGCTAGCACCTTAGTGCTGTCCTTCTTCGCTACCTTGGTTCCTATAGACGTGATAAAAATTCAGCAAACCCACTCGAACAACCATAAACTGCGCAGCTGATTATGGCAACCGGATATAGGACAACGACTTGGGACTTCAAGATTAAAATTCGAGATGTTTTATCTGCTATAGATATGCACAAGTACACACGAAACTATCTTATAAAACTATAGAATGCACACGCAGTATTAACATTACTTCGCATTAAACGCGATATCCCTACTTATTTTCACCACATGAAAGTATTGCGTATCGCCTTGTTATTGGCTACTTGGATGACAAAAACATGCCTCCGAAGATTGGCTACTTGGCTCCGAAACGTCGGGAAACCCGTTTCGTGCTTTTGGGTCGGTGTTATCTGTCTGTCCAAAGATGCATTTGTGTCTGGCAAGCAGGTCGCGCTTCATCCATTGCAACGCATCAACTCCATGGCATCCAAGAAAGTGTACTTCCTATACTTCCAGAACACATACTTCCCATCGAATGACCATGCACGATGCCACGCCGCATTGTACCCTCACGCTAATGTCGCCGAGGCATCCGTTCACCCTCTAACGAAGCGGCATCCCCGTTCCTTCCGGCTTCTCTGGGTCAGGCGACACTTGCGCGATGTCCAACCAGCGAAATGTCACGCTGCCTTCGTTATGTGGGTCGGACGCGTCACACCGAAACCGAGAGTGACATCCTCTACTATGACACGATGTGACTAGTTGCACAGCATGCGCTGTACGATCGCGTCTTGTCCGCATTCAAGAACAACACCTTAGAGGCATTTTCTCTCTCTCTCTCTCTCTCTTGGGCTGTTTGCATGAGGATCATGCGAGTGATCGAGTCCTCGATTGGTTAAAGGGACATTCCAATCGATTTCGAAACTATAGTGTCATTCTATTCCTCGTGCACCAGTGACGACGGAATCGAAAATCACACGCGAAATAGTGGCGAAGCTTCACTCTTATTCGGTGGAATACGTGACAAGAGCAGACGCCGGATGTTGAGAGCATGCCGGAATTCCCTCTCTGGAAAAACGAGACGACGTCACTCGCTAAGAACCCACGAGGGCGCGGGGTCGAGGAAAGGAATGCCCCGGCCGTCTCGCAGAGTTACAGGGCGTTTGGATGGCGCCTTTCATCCTCTGAGCGCATTCCTTTCACTCCTCCGCCTGGGGAGTGACGTCACGAAAAGGAAAAGCAATGAAACGAGCGAAAGAACCTGTACGCTTTCTTTCTCCCTCCCCTTCTCATGAAGGGCGACAATGTGGAGCGCCCTCTCTCGTTGGTCTCCGCAGAAGATTTGTCCAGTCACCGCGGGAGATCGTTTGAGAAGACCAATCCGAGGCCTCTCCGCATTGCCCGGCTTCTTGAAAAAGAGAAGGAGAGGGGAAAGCGTCAATGTCGGCTTCTTTCGCTCATAAATCACGAACGACGCGACGGGTCAGTTCCGTTCCTTTTGTGTTGACGTTAAGGCAACGGCACCTTTCATGTCGGAACGAGAAATTTTTGCAATTTTTGAAACGAGAAATCATAGTTTTTTCCTAGGATGTCCTTTGAAAGCATGGTTGCTTGTATTGACGAAATACACCGACTTGACAGTACACGCGAAAACAATATTACGAACAGATGAGAAGTGTGCACGCGAGGTGGGCATTCGATGAGGGCAACATTTCCTACACTTTTAAAAATGAACTTCACCGCATAGCACACTCTTAACCAAAGATCATCTCGAATGATATCGTTATCTGATCTGATTTGTTGAAAACGGGATGCGTACCTTTTTTGTGACAATTATGAACAGCATAAGTGTCACAAAAAACGCGTACGCCTTCCTAACACACCAGATATAATTTTGTATGCCGACGATACTAACATCTTTTTTTCGCACTATAGCTTGTCGCACCTTGCCACGTTGATAAACAGCTATCTAGAACACCTTTCCGGACGGCTAGCACCAAATCGATTAAGGGTAAATGTTAGTAAGACGAAATTCATAATATTTCGACCTATCAACAAGGCCTCCGACCCGATGTTCTCGCTAAGTATTAATGCTATTCCCTTAGAACATGTTTCTGAGATTAAATTCCTCGGCGTATGGTTTCACGAGAATTTATTATGGAATACGCATGTTGATCACCTTACAAAACAACTATCCAAGGTAATGGGTGCTATCAGTCGCATTAGAAGAGCACTGCCAAGGTGGCTCATGAGCAACATTTATTACGCACTTGTCCATTCCAAACTCTCCTACTGCTTGTTAGTATGGGGCAACACGTCAGCAAATAACCTGGGCAAATTACACATACTCCAGAGAAGAGCAGTACGTTTTCTAACAAATGCCGACTTCTTTACTCCTTCTCCAGATCTCTTTTCCAACGCTTACATTCTTACTGTTAAGCATATGTTCATACTAAAACCCGGAATTCATATTCATAGAGAATTTAAGGAAAATCGCACAAACTTCTAAAACCACGACGTATGTGCTAAGGCACGTCAGGAATTATAAAACGCCATGTGTGCGAACCAATTAGGGTATCAATCCATCGCGTATGTAGTGCCTCAATTTTTAAACAAATTTGCAAATTTTGTAAAGCCCGAGTACACACAGGCACGGTTCAGAGGACTCTTTCACTCATATTCAGATGTTAATTATAATATTACGCTATTAGAAAGTGGCCGACCTTAAGTATGGTTGCGTGTGCCTTTGGCTGAAGGACACTTTACACAGCGCTGTGCTTCTTTTTTCTCTTTTTGTGTGTACACTCTAAATCGTCTCACACCAAGGTGTAAAATAGGTGTATTAACAAAGATCACACCCCTTTCACAACCTACAACTTTGTTTTGGAAGTTCCTGAGGGTGTAACAATGGTGTACTACACCCTCAGGTGAAATATGGTGATAAGTGTGTCGCCTGGGTGTAGAAAGGGAGTGCGTTTATTTTCGTTCACATGAACAAAAGTAAATATATACAACAACAAGGAACAGGAAGTTACATTACAAAAGTGCATGGCCTGGATTTACAACAAGTCTACCATCTGGTAATGCATGCACATTTAGAAGATCTGTTGAGATAGTGCTTAAATTTCTTAAAACACGTTACTCCTCATTGCAAGACAGAACAAATACATGATAGTGCTAATCATACTCAACTACAGTTAATGTTTGTATGAGAAAAAAAAGGTATCGGAGTCAATAATTGTATGCCTGCAATCTCAGCGAACACGGGTAAGTCCTCCTCGGAAGATTCTTCGGCAACAACACAGCCAACAGCAAATGTATTATCATTATCAACTGCACTTTTCACATAGACTATAGATTCTGCGTGAATATCACGGTCATGAATGGAACTCTGAATTGCTTTTGGGGCATGTTGAAGTAGTATCTCCTTGGAATCATCAGTACATGTGGCATTTCTCATGAAGGGGCTGCGACCACACATACATTTGATAAAATTGATGTCTTCTTGCTAATGAAAGGGTTATGTTCTTAAAATGTCGAGTTTTTCTAGCAACATCTTTAAAATGCTGGTGTTTCCCTTCGAAACGCGTACAACCATACAGAGGAGAGGACCAAACATCCTGATGAGTCGCGGATAATACACAACGTAATGCATTTTACAGGGGTTAGATATTTGTGGGTACAACAGTGCAAAGCCTTGAAGAAACGAATAAATGCAACGTTCTAAGTAATGAACATGCATATGGAGGAGGTGCCTGCTCATGAGAAGGTCTACAATTTCATGAAAAGCTATATACAGCTGCCATGCTTCATTGCCATGCACAGCTGCCATGCCATACATGATTGTCTGTATGTCGGCTGTGCATGTTTACACACATATTTAATCACCTTGATGTGCATACATACATGGACCTCAATGTGATTATACGCAATATGCTGGTAATTGTGAATACACAGTTACCAGCATATTGCCACAAACCCAGCAGTTTTATTCGGCGTTACACCCTTTACACCCCAATTGCCATGAGGGTGTTAAAATACACCTTAAAAGGTGTGCGCCATGAACATTTTGATTTACACCCTTTAAGGTGTAAAACGATTTAGAGTGTACAATCTAGATGATTGTCCACGAACAGTGGACTGTATATATTCTAGAAAAATGTTGTTATCGATGTTGCTACTGCATAATCACGTTGCAATGGACACTGTACTGGCGGACAGATATCCGCCGACTGTTTATGTTTATGTTTGTACCCATTCCTGTTTGCCGGTCCAGGTACCTCGTCAGGCTCCGCCTTTTGTACCTGGACCTCATTTCTGTATTTCTGGAAATGAAATAAAATAGAAAGAAAGAAA
The DNA here is from genome assembly GCF_037126465.1 of Ornithodoros turicata. Classification (NCBI taxonomy): domain Eukaryota; kingdom Metazoa; phylum Arthropoda; class Arachnida; order Ixodida; family Argasidae; genus Ornithodoros; species Ornithodoros turicata. Next base: position 18,259,592 of record NC_088204.1, read on the forward strand.
GCGTCTGACGCTGGCTTGAGTGCCTTCAGTGTCTGTCTTCTGTATTTTCTTCGTTCCTCAAACTCAAAGAAATGTGGTCTTCATAAGAATAGGAGCAGAGCTCTGATAAGGAGGTAGACGTCGCGACATCTATACAAGCATCTTCATCAACACATGAACAAAACGCCGTCAGGGTCTGTCCGGTCTGGTCCGGGCACAGAAAACCCGGTCAGCATTTTGTTCATGTGCTGATGAAGATGCTTGCAGCATCGAAACTTTTAACTTTGTTTTCTCGTGTAATGTCAAGCCACTCGATTGTATCTCCTGGCCTTTGGTCTATGTTGGGAAGGAGGAATTAAGGGAAAGGCAGAAGCGTAACATGATTTAGATGCAGATATCAAGGAAAACCAGGGGATACGACGACACATGGTTCTTAGGTTGGGCATCTAGACAGCAAAAGGTGGACCTGGATGCCCACAATGTTGATGATGGTTGTTGAAGCGTGCAAATAATCAGAAATGCTTAAGGCGCCAGTTGCGCAATGTCGGGAGCGCCTGCCCTCTGTGTGTGTGTTTTTTTCTTGTTCGGTGTTAGCGCCGCGAAGCAGCTGTGGCTATAAGCGGTGTACAGACGACGTGGGCGGATAGAGAGAGGACAGCAGGAAGGAGTAGTGGGGGGGGGGGGGGTTAGTGTGCTTCCTGGGTCAACTTCAGGGGGAGCTGTGCTGACATTCGTCCGGAAAGTCTGCGGGAAAGCCCAGGAAAACCTCAGACAGCACAGCGTTGGAGTAGGAGCGCTCTGGGTGTGTAGTACGCCGTACCATAACACATCCCACGGAACATGTCCAATACCGGGTAGGGATTGAATCCGACAGAGTAATTCATCATCTAATTGTAGTTTTTGCTATCCAATACTTGTACATTGTGACCTGTCCGGCAAATATTCAATGAAAAAGAAGAAAGAAGGCCACCGAGAAATGAGCTTACACTCTATACTATAGATAGTTTCCATCTTGCAAAACCGTATACCTCCAACCATCTGTCCCTGGCACTGCTACGTCGACCGTTTATGCGACGCCCCCAGCCATAAAGCGCTGGCTTGAAGACCAGCCATCCGGCATGCTGATCGCTCGGGAAACACATATCGAGAGAGAGGGAGGGAGGGAGGGAGAGAGAGAGAGAGAAATATGCCACACTGTCCCAAACCTCCGAGGACCACCCCGGTGGCCACAGAAACTTCTTCTCTATCCCACCACACATAAACACAGGGTTCATCTTACGCGGTCTGTTGCCGCTAAGTAGAGAAAGCCCGTCTCGACAGCACCCATGAGAGACACTCGAAATAACAGCCGCACAGGAAGTGCCACTTGCTGTATAAACAACTAAGGACCTCCTGCTTTTGGCAACGTGGTCGTGTAGGATGAGCAGCTGATTATTGCTGTTGTTTCCCCACACACGCTCTTAGAACAGAACTTCACCACATAACACACAGAAGGGCAACCACACCGAACGATACTATTGTCGCTACTGGTTTGTGGAAAACACGGAGAGTACGCCTTTTTTGTGACAAGACCCCGGGTACCTGAGTTCGAATCCCGGTGCCGGCTGTGCTGTCTGTTTTTTTTCTTCTGGGTTTTCCTGAGACGCTGTCAGGCATATATGTTGGCACAGTTCCCTTAGAAGTCGGCCCAGGACGCACATTCACCCCAGAGCGTTAGTCGTAACGTTGCCCACCTTTGTGAGGCCGACAACGGCGAGCTCTTGCAGCACTACCACCACCACCCACCACCTGGTGACGAGACTATGACAGGGCTATTCTCGCCAATCGTGAACCTGTTCACATAAGTGAGGCTAACAACGGCAAACCGGTCTCGTCACAACCACTACCACCACCACCTTGTGGTCATTAACATCACTGCATAAGTGTCACGAAAAGGTGGACGCTTCCCATTTTCGATGAATCGGGTAAGAAAACGATGCCATTCGTTCTTAGTGTGTCATGCTGTGAAGTTTTGAGTGTATACCACCTACCACAACCTTTGAGTGTATAAGAGCAAGAATGGAGATGAACTCACGTGATTAACTGTCCTACATAGGCTACGGCTCAGTGTACCGTACAGCTCACGTCTCCTCTTCGAACTCGGAAAGCGAGACTCGAACTATAGTGAGTGTGGCGTTGTAAAGGACGTACAACACAACCTTCTCGGGTGTCGGAAATACGTTGATGCTCGAAGGGCATTAGAGACGAGCTTCTCTCGTGTGGACTCTTAGATCCCCTTTTTTTTTTTTTTTTTCTATCACATCACATCACATCGCGTGGACTCCCGAGCGTTCAACGTCAAGGGAACTGTTAGGCCCTCCGTCGTCCGACAAGGCTCTGAGGGCACTTGAAGACTTTCTGCATACAACCGGGCTTATGGACATTCTATGACACGCTGAATGTGTTATGTGTGATGTATGTGCCCCCAGCATTTCCGACATTTTACTATCACTTGGTCGGAACTTTTGAACTACATGTTGAGCTCCATTATCATCTCTGTTCTTGATTGATTGATTGATTTAAAAAAAATGGAGATGTTAATCTCGAGCTACTCGGACTGGCTACTCCAGGACGCGTTATTGAGAAATGAGAGGGAAGCTACACAAAAAACTACACTATACAATTTGAAACGGAATGGAAACGGAATGGATGAAAAAATCACCACAAAACTTGGCACCAAGAGCAATAGAGCAGAAGAATACACGTGCGAAATCTCAATGCACTAAAAACAAAGAGCGTCACAATGTGGTAAAGAGGTTCGTCCAGACGAGAAATTGCACAAGGGCGCGCATGGCAGGTATGAGCTGATTTGCTGGCCAGCACCCAAGAACCTTATTTCGGTGGAGTATGGCCGGTTATCCAGGCGGGTCAGCGACGACACAACGGTACATCTCTGTTCTTCTATAGGCATCATCTCTTTGTTTTTTCATCACCCCATCATCTGTTTGTACTTTCTGTGTGTAAGTGTACTGGGGTAGCCAGTTCGACTTCGTCGAAACTCACATCCCCATTTTATTCTTTATCACATCACATCACAACTCCCGACCAATGGCATTTTGAATTTTGTAAAAGGTGGAGTACGTATAATTTCTATAAGGAGGAGTACGTATAATTTAGAAGCTTCGATTGATTTACTCAAGTAAGAAAAATATGGAGATATGAGTCGTCCCGACAAAGTTTCTATTTCTCATGAACACCATCGGGACATCACACGGGCCTACTATGCTCTCCCGCGCGCGCACACACACACATACATTGGATGATGATGAGGTGGGCGATACACTGCCTTATTGCGCATTGGGAACGGATAAGGGGATGATGATGGGCGGGGGGGGGGAACACTTCGGGAGAGAGCCGTCACCAGACCGGTGTAGCGCAAGTACTCCGCAAGAAGACAAAAGCCTTGCATCTGGTCGGCACCGTTCGACCACGGTCCGAGGATCTTCGCGAGTTTGTACGGCTGCTTGTCAATACGTTGCATACAAACATCCATCAGTGCACGCTTGTGGTGATATTGCCCACAAGCCAGGATGACGTGGCAGAGGTCGCCGTGCACTCCAAAAGTGGGGCAGAGGGAAGACGAGGTGGAGCCGGGACGGTGTTGAAAGGCAGGTGTAAAGGCAACGTTGAGCCTCATGCGGTGGGAGAGTGCAGTAAAGGGGAGCGGTAGTCGCGGAGGAAAAGTTGCACTTGAGTACCAAAACTGAGTATTTCATATAAAAGCTTGTATGAAACTGAATGCGAAAAACGAATGTCAAGATGCTAGCTCGATCAATATGGGCGTCAGTCACTCCATACCGCAAATTCCTCGAAGCTTTCGAGGATACATTTCACTTCAGCAAACCACTCGTACAAGTCCCGGCTCCCTGGGTATGATATCAATACCTTGCACGAATGAGACCCTGCGCCTCTGAATAATTGTGACTGATAATACGCGACCGCATCCAACGCAGCCCACGTCGATCCCCAATATGAACCACTCCCATTCAATCGCAGCGAGGAATCATAATGACGATGGACGCGTCCCAATCTCAAGACAATCTCGCCTTCATTCCAGTCGCTGTCAAAGCCAGGGCCATAGCCAGAACCACCCTCGGGTAAATTGAACAGGCCACTTTTGGAAGCGGGGGTATAGCCGGCATTAATAAGGCAATGACAAGTCGCACCCAATCCGGACTTTCTGGAAAGCAAATCTCAACTCTTCAGAGAAGCGTTTTGAAGTCTGTCTGTGACGTCTTTTTTTTTTTTTTTCATAATCTGATTGTGGCACCGTCAGGAGTGTGAGCGGACAACCTAACCCAACCATATACTCATTGAACATATACGCATCTTTATGCGTGGTTTCCTGGTACGCCAAAGAGGCAACAGAATGTGAAAAGGTTGTTATGATTCTTTTTCCTCCGTGGACACTTTGGTATCAACGATTGAAGTGTTTCATATCATCTCGAAAGTAAAAAAAGGGGGGAGGGGAAGCTGCCTAGTTGCATCATTCAGCGTTCTGCTTAAACGGGTTAAATGAGAGAACAAATGAGGCGTAAGTAACAGGGGCACACAGTTTGAGGAAGTAAGTAACAGTTTGAGGAATACTTACAGGGGGACACACACACAATGAAGGGGCAAGACGGCACGATGAAACCCATAGCAAAGTGTAGCTTTACAGGGCAATCTTTCGCGATATAGCGCCCCCGTAACTCCTCCGTTGTTTTCCCCTCTCTCTCTCCTCCTGTTCTTCTCCCTCCACAACTGTTACAGACGGACGGACGCGGCTGTCATCGTTGCTGGGCCCTATTATAGGCTATCGTCTTAAAATTGGTACATTCCCAAACACACTGTGTGCCAATCAAAGGACAACTAAAGTGCAACGATTTGCACGCTTTCCCTCTAATCCTCAAGAAGCGTGACAATGTGGAGAGGCTTCGGACTGGTATCCTGAAACGAACTCCCGCGATGATTGAACAAATCGTTGCAGGAGACCAGTGGCTGCAGACTTGTACGTATTCTAAGTATCACATTTAAAATACTGTATTTTACATACTTTTTCGGTATCTAGTATCTTACTAGTTACTTTTTCAAATGAGTATTTTCTACTCAGTACTTTAATTACTTTGTCAATTGTCTTCGCACTGCTGACAGCTTCTTGAGGCCTTTCACAGTCTTTTTCTTTCTTTTTTTATTTTTTTTTGTTCTTGTCCATATTGTTTTTGAGTGATATAAGGACACTGTCCGATTGGGTTCAGTTATAGATAGATTCTTTCGGCTGTCTACATTGTCAGATTGCAGCATGAAGCCTTCCAAGCAGCCGTTTCTACGTTCTTTGCGATATCTTAGTTTAAGTCTCGAAACCACAGTACGACACGCACGAGTCTTATTTACAACCAATAGCGCTCAAGTATCTCAAACGTATCTTAAATACCTTTTGAAGTATTTGGTATCTCATTTTAAATACCATTTGTGCGGTATCTTGTACATGTCTGCCAATGAGAACCCGCTCCGCATCCTCAGTCAGCCTCCTTGGGTGTTGGAGGTTGTGTTGCGTTTGTCCGCCTTTATTCCAGCACATTTATGTGCCAGCTGTGTGTGTGTGTGTGTGTGTTTAAAGAAAGTATAAAAGTGAGAAGAAGGCAGAGTAGGTGTCCCGTCCGTCCGAACATGGTGTAACGGTTGGTGCAAGCGCCGCTTACACGTCTATACAAACGCATCCATCCTCTGTATACATATACAGCGAGTTTATCGGTTATGCATTCCTCCGAACTCTTTCCGAAGCACGACCTTGTCTAAGCATTCGACTCGATTCCCCACGGTTCCTTTCAAACGTGACAGGGCGTATCGCCCATCTTGCACTTCCCCAACCCCACCTCGTCTTAACGGCCTCTTCGGGCGCCCCCGCTCGAATATCCGCACCTGTGCCGAAGAGCGCAACATTGAGGGTGGGCGACGAGGTAACCGCTCCATCATTAAGACGCCATTATTATTGTTATTATGACACCGCAAGAAAAGGCTCCGTTGCACAGCGTTTAAACAGCGTGGTGCCGTATGCTTTCATGACACGGCTGGCCACGAGTTGGGTGTGGCTTCAACACGAGTTTTCTTTCTCGCTGTCTTTGTTTTCTTTTTTCTCTCTCCTTCTCGGCGATGCGGTATGCTGAGCATGGTTCGGCGATGTGTGAACCAATTTAAAGTATTTAGAGGTCACAGAGGAAGTGTTCTTCTTTCTCGTTTTCTGTCTTCCTTGAATGGAATTCTTTTTCTTTTCTTTTTTTTCTTTTTAAATACTTATTGGCATATCTGTGCGTTACTTTAGGTCGTGCAGGCTGATGCAGTGTGTGATATCAAGGTCTCGCACGCATCGGTACATTTCGTGCAGTATCGAAAATATAATGTTAGCTTAAGAGGGTGAGGGTATGAACGTAGCGTCGAAAACGCTGTTAAGAAAACAAATAAGGTCCATACTGTGAAAAGCCTGGTCTGGGAACAACTACAGAGAAAGGAAAAACACACATTATGGAGTTTGTCCGCCAGCTGGCACGCATCTATGCCATTTCAGTTAAGGTAAATGGTGCACATTCTAAACTTTTATCTTATATTACCTGTCTGTTTCACGATGCAACCTCCTTTCAAGTGAGGCGGAATTGGTAGTCAGAAAAGAAAGGAATGGGCAGCTGTCTTTTACACGTAATCGCCATATGGATACAGGGTGGTCCAGCAAACGTGATAGAAATTCATAGTAAATAACGTATCGGCAACGGAGAGACATGCGGTCGATGCATTTTTTTCTGCCACCAACATTAGCCACATATTGGTACCATTTTTATTTCATTTCGATTGATGAATTTTTTTTTAAATTGAATTCTGAAATTTCCCAAGTCAGCCTAACGTTTTCTTTGCGGAAATGGGTTCCTCATGGTCATTTTGGTTGTTTTACTCAGTATAGCACCTGTAACGCAACGACAATTGCTGAAATTATTTGGACGAAAATCCGCGAAAATGATTCCTTGGCTCCGCCTCTTTTTTTATCGGCTCGAGTGTGAGCCCCAAAGTGCGACGAAAGGAGGTTACATTGACACGCGTTTGTGGGAGGGAGGGTTAGATTCCCAACCCACGGAACAAACACGCGCGGTAATCAGAGCTATCTTATCAAAACCGAGATCACACACTCTTAAAAATGAACTTCACCGCATAACACGCAACTAGCCAACCATCACCTCGGATGATATCGTTATCTGCCCTGATTTGTTGGAAACGGGAGGCGTACGCCTTTTCTGTGACACTTATGCTGTTCATAATTGTCACAGAAAAGGCGTACGACTCCCGTATTCAGCAAATCAGGGCAGATAACTATATCATTCGAGATGATTGTTGGCTAGTTGCGTGCTATGCGGTGAAGTTCAGGACGTTTTGACAGGCAGGGAAAGAAATCGATTTTTAGCGCTCAAACTACTTTCTAAAACCGGAACTTCGCCGCATAGCACGCTGTAGGCCAGCCATTGCTTGGAATGATAGGGTTATCGCTTGTGATTGAAAGACAGAGGGGGGGTGTACGCTTTTTTGTGGCAATTTTCATACATCCAAATTTCAGTCATCCAGAATGGTATCGTACTCTTTACTGGTTTGTTGAAAATGGGAGGCGTATGCCTCTTTGTGACAGTCAACCATTGCACAACGCGGGGCGCACGCCTTTTTGTGGCAATTAACATAACTGCATAAGTGTCAGAAAAAGGCGTCATTCGGAATGAAGGTTCGTGCGGAGCGTGTTATGCGGTGAAGCGCCTTTACGGTATCTCGGTGAGCGTACACTCTTAAAAATGAGTTCCACCACATAGTACGCTCCTAGCCAAACCATCATCATCCCGAATGACAACGTTCTCGCCCCTAATTTGTTGAAAACGGGAGGCGGAGCCTATTTTGTAACATTATGCACGTGCATAATTGTACAAAATAGGCTCCGCCTCCCGTTTTCAACAAATCAGGGCAGATAACGATATCATTCGAGATTATAGTTGCCTAGGAGCGTGCTATGCGGTGAAGTTCATTTTTAAGAGTGAAGGAACACGAAGTAAAGGCACTGTTTGTAATCAAACGCCGTCCAGCCTTCTCTCACCCGTCGGAGATGGGTCACGTGGCATCCCCTATGCTCAGTGTCCGACGATTCACCTCCCATAATGTGCAAATTATACTTTAGCGGTGCCAAATCCGATCATTACTTTGAATCACACAGGCTTTCACAGTCGCAGGTAACCTACATGTGGGATCCGGGTCACGACTTCTACGGGTCACTCCAGTTCCATTGTGTTCACAATTTGCTCAGCATATTATGTGGGTCCCTATTATGGAGTGCGATGTCTTCGCCGCGTGAAGACGCGGATTTAATTAATACCCGTGTCATGTCATATGGTCCAATGTCATTAGGATCTCGGATTGTCGTCATTTACGAAGCGCTCGCTACACGACACGACCTTTCCAATAAACGCCATGAAGATTATGCAGCCCCACTCACATGTGACACTGGTCCAATAAATTAAACGAAGTGTACAGGTTGAAAATTTATATTTACGTTGTTCTTTCATAGTTTGTTTATATATTTCTAATTAGTACACTTATTTAATATACCAGCTCCCGTGGCACAGTGGTTAGGATGATAGCTTTGCACGCCGAGACTAGGAGGTGACACGGGTTCGAATGTGTCTGTGCTGTCTGAGGTATTCCCTGGGTTTTCATACTGGGTTCCGAACTGGAAAGTATCCGAAGACTTTCCAGACGAATGTCGGCACAGTTCCCCCTAAAGTCGGCCCAGGACGCGTACTAACCCCCCTGTCCCCCACTCCTTCCTGCTGTCCTCTCTCCATCTGTCCACGTCTGTACGCCGCTCATAGCCACAGTTGCTTCGTGGTGCTAACACGGAATTTTAAAAAAAAGTTTAATGTGTTTACGATAGGTGTGGGAATATTGAAATTTTCGAATACGAATCGAACACGAATATATGAAAAATTTCCCTTGGAATATGGATTAGGATAAAGGCTTCTAAGAGCAACGATTAAGCCACGGCAAACTAACATGGTCACAGTTGTGTACTGCTGATCCTTAGAAAAAATGCCCCGGGCCACACACTGTAAAAGGGCTAATAAGGAATACTCATCACACGCTTATCTGCACGTATAGCTACAGGCAGCGAAACAATGTGTTGTTCTCATGAGGCAAACTGAAAACCGTAGAAACATAACCTGCACTTCGAAAATCCTTCATGGACACAGAAAATCTGCGTTGGCATTGTAAGTGTTTGGTGAAACAGACAGACAGAGGCAGTAAAGAGTAAGGGACATAATGACATGTTCAGAATGTGAAATGATTTACTGATGAGCACGCCCGTCTCAGCTCACAGGTTATCAAGGAGGAAAACGAAAGTAGCGAGTGTTCTCTTCGTGCACTGCATGGCAATGCCTTCTCGCATTTTTAATTTTGGCGGGAAACCATACGGTTTCACTGTGCCCTCACGTGTGACGTCACACGTGAGACCATCGTTCTCACGCGCGATCGTTTCCGCGATGTTCGTGTTCAGCGCTGCTTTCGTTTCATCTAAAGCCATATAGGTAGGGTTTCGCGTTTTCGGTTTCAATTGATAAACACCGAAAAACACCGAGCCGGGTAAATTTTTCCTCATTCGGTTTTAATCGAAAAACGCCGAATACAGAGGGACATCCCAAAAAGGATGACAGAGATTGCTGCACATGCTCAGCAAGTTGTTGATGCAGGTCAGAAAACCAAGCAGAAATACGATGGTTGTAGAAATTAGGTCCGTTTACTTTCTCGTTAGCCGTAAAACGCCACCGTTAGACACACTTACCGTATGCAGATACGTTAGACGGACAACACTGAAATGACATGACTCCACTCCTCGATTATCCTTGTCATCGCATACGTCCATGATTCGATCATATATCGCTGATGACTGGTTCACGCTTCGAAGTATATACGCGAAACGTCACTACCACGAATCGACACCGGAAAGAACGTGTTCGAGACCCGAGTTTTGCCTGCGCACGGCAGGACACGGTGAACAGCGGTGTTCATGTTCAACAGCAACAAAATTTCCATCATCAACCGGAATTTAACCGGAATGTATAGGCTTCACACCAATGTTCAGAGTGCGTTGGCGATCACCCGAAGCAGCACTGACGACGAATGAAGCGAATCGCGGTTTCGCAGGGGCGGACTTTAATGGAAGCTGCACACAACTGTGTACTAGTTTTGGTTTTGGTTTCTGTTAGGGAACGTGTAGCGACGCACTTGTAGATGAGCGGAACAACATCGAAAGCTCAGCGCTTCGCTTTGAAGCTGTTGTACTATTCATGTTCGTCGCTGTCACCGCAACGTACAAATTCAGGCACACAAACAGCGGCTCGGTAATATAAGCCGGCATGATATTGAAAACAAATTCGCATATTCGAAAAAGTTAGAATATCAATTTTTGAGTACGAATCGAATATAGAAAATATTCGATTCGTATTCGAAATTTAGAGCATTCGCGCGCATGTATTATTTACGTATATATTTAATCTATTATTGGCATTTAATATTTTGAAATGTGGTAATATTAAGTTGATGCGTTACATGCTTAATTTTATTATTGTTGTCAAGGTACGTTATTGCATTCTACTTATTTTACGTTTTAATGCGTTTTTAACGTGCTTTCAACTATACATATACACTCTAAGAAAAAGGTTGTGAAAAGGTGGTAACTTCCATAGTTACCACCTACACTCTTAAAAATGAACTTCACCACATAGCACGCTCCTAGCCAACCATCGTCCCGAATGACAACGTTCTCGCCCTAGATTTGTTGAAAACGGGAGGCGGAGCCTATTTTGTGCCATTATGCACGGCACAGAATAGGCTCCGCCTCTCGTTTTCAACAAATCAGGGGCGAGAACGTTGTCATTCGGGATGATGGTTGGCTAGGAGCGTGCTATGCGGTAAAGTTCATTTCTAAGAGTGTAGGTCAACGTAGTGTCTGATAAAGGGTGTAAAAGGGTGGTGAAAGCAATTATCATATGTCCAAATTGCTACAAAGAGGCGTACGCCCCCCTCGCTCACCGAATCAGAAGAGGTAACCATACTATCCATGGCAATGGTTGGCGGACAACGTGCTATGCGGTGAAGCTCCGTTGTGAGAGTATAAGGTAGCAGGTAGAACTTTGCAACCTTTTAGGCAAACATATGCGACAACTATTACCTCCTAAAAGGTGTAACTGCTCCACCCTTTTTTCAAAGAGTGTATAGTTTGCAAACTCACGAAACAGCCGCGTCCGCTTTTCGCTCCGTCGTGCGTATTTCGGTTTTGTTGGTGAAAGTTCCTAACTCGAACGTTCCAATCGTTAAATGATACTTGTTAAATCTTGTGTTGCGCAGTAAAAAGTGGTGTTATGCAAACTAAAGTTGTTACTGTCCACGCAAACAATGGGAACGAGAGTACACATTTGATGGGCGAATTAGTTGTGGCGAACCCATTAATTAGAAAATGGTCATTGGAGCAACTATCATCAGCCTCAGCGAAGTCATACCACAAGACGAGACATTGTAGAATAATCGCATCACAGTTCAACTGAGTGCCCCTTTCCCGACTGGTCTGATCAGATTTTAAAACTACCAGCCCCCGTGGTACAGTGGTTAGGATGATCGCTTTCCACGGCGAGACTGGGAGGTGACACGGGGGGTTCGAATCCTGTCACCGGCTGTGCTGTCTGAGGTTTTCCCTGGGTTTTCCGAAGACTTTGCAGACGAATGTCGGCACAGTTCCCCCTAAAGTCGGCCCAGGACGCATACTAACCCCCTGTCCCCCACTCCTTCCTGCTGTCCTCTCTCCATCTGTCCACGTCTCTACGCCGCTCATAGCACAGTTGCTTCGCGGCACTAACGCGTAATTTAAAAAAAAAAGAATTTTAAAACTGCACGTGCTGCACGGCACGAATGGCATCAAAACTTAACCCATTTTCATCCAATGTCATTTTTCGCGCCCGTTGGGCACGGGTATAAGACCTGCACCAGGGAACAATAATGAGGAGTGCCACAAGTGCTTACTGCGCTCCTTTGGGAATGAGAACCCCTGCATATAGCATTTACATGCAGAGGTGGGCAAATGCCCTCACGATCTTTGCCCTTACCTCAATTTTCGTCACAGATGTTTTTTCCTCACCTCAACCTCCTTTTAAAATAATTTTCCTTACCTCACCTCACCTTAATTTGTTTCTGAGAAATGGTCCTCAACTCACCTCACCTCATTTTTTTTCTGAAGAATTTTCCTCACCTCACCTCACCTCAACCTTCATTCTAAAGTATCTTCCTCACCTCACCTCAACCTTCTTTCTAAAATATATTCATCTACTTTTTATAATTTTTGCCTCGTCGAGCTCACCTTAACCTAGCTGTTTCTGTAAAACGTTTTCACTTCACAATTGCTCTTTCAATTAGGAGTGGCGTCGCTCATAGCCACAGTTGCTTCGCGGCGATAACACGGAATCAAAAAAGTATTATAGGAGCGGTTAGGTGTATACGTTATAGTTGGCTTTTTACTGCTTCGTTGGTTGATTCCTGACAACAAGTTACAAGTACCCACAACTCAGATTCCTTGCCTTGCTTGGTTTGTCCTTCTTGCAACAAGTATCCACTACATGTACGATCAGTAAAAATTGGACGTAGGGTGCATGGGCAGAGAAGTTGCATAAACCGATCAATTTTGAGTTGTTTTTCATACTGGCAAGGCAGGAATGGCTTTTATCGAGTATCTCTCAAGCGAGAATGATAATGGAGCTGCGGAAGTCGTTTTCGGGGTGGTATGCAGCTATACTCCGAATTACTTGTACATTTTGCATTTTTGTCTGTTATGACTTTATATTATCGATCAATATTAAATATTATTCAATATCAACCAGTATGAATCCACAATTCAATATGAATGATCAATATTATTTAAACAGCAGACGTATTCATTTGTAGCCGGAATTCGGGGACCTTTTCTTCAAGACCCTTCTTTTGAAGCAATCAGGTAGACGTGCTGCACGGATTACTAGTGACTTATTTGTTGACTTACTAATTAAATTACCTTATGTAGACACAGACCTCTTGCGCCTTTTCACCTAACTTCATTGCCGTACTGAAAGCTCAATATTTCAACTTGTTTCAATACTGAATATATGCCATTATTTGCGCTTATTGCACTTAAAGCGCGTGTTGTTGCCTCCATTTCTTACATCAGTCTCTGATAATGTCATTGGTTGTCATGTACTATCGTTCCAACTAGTACGTGAAAGACATCTGCTTACAGACTGACTAGTTTGGCTTTGTTGAAATCTAAACACTCAAAGCACACGGAACTATACTGACATGTTCATGTGTCTCAAATCATGTATGTGACTCAACTGACTAGTTTGATTGTATTGAAATCAGAGCTAAATACATAAAGCACACAGTAGCTATATTCACTTGTACGTGTATCTGATCTGACACGTCTATCATGTGTCTGACTCAACTGAAAGCCTGAAACTAACGCGCTTACAGCGATGAAAGATGAAGGCTTACAGCGAACACATTTTAGTGTAGAGAGCCTATGCTCACAGTACAAAAACATTTCTGCTACATTGGTAATAGAAAAAGCTGGCTCTCTGCCCTTTTATAGCGCAATTCAAAAAAGCCGCTCCACATCTCCTCAACCTCCCTCTCAAAAATTTCTCGTCACCTCACCTCACCTCAATTTCAACTTGGGAAAATTTTCCTCACTCACCTCACCTCAACGTCCTTGTCAAAAAAATTCCTCACCTCACCTCAACCTCCCTCTCGAAACATTTTCCTCACCTCATCTCGCCTCAATCTCTCTTTTGAGAATTTTTCCTCACCTCACCTCACCTCAATGTACGTGAGGTGAGGGTGATGTGAGGGTGAGGGCACCCTCACCCTCATTTGCCCTCGTGAGGATGCCCACCTCTGTTTACATGTAGCCTAATCACATCACATGATACCTCTCTCTCTCTCTTTCTTCAGTCAGTACCACGTCCGTTTTTCGATCATGGGGTAGCGTAGCGGGTTCGAACCCGACCGCCAACAACTTGGTAGCCAAGGGTGACAAGCTGCTGAGACACGTCGTCCTTCGAGGTCGTGCCTCGACGTGACATTTCTGCGCACGCTGAAGAACCGCGAGGTGAGAAAAATACACGGGCCGACCACTGTGGCTTCGCTCAGGATCACACTTCAATGAAGATTGAAACCAACGGTCATTGCACGTGAGCGTAGCGCCACCAATCGTGCAAAGTGTTAACTTGTCAGAGAGCATTGGATCTAATGTTATTTGAGAAGTTGACACGTTTTCCGCTTGGTGGCGCTAAGCGAATGTTTGGCCGTTGGTTTCAATCCTCATTGGAGACTGCCGTGTGACAGGGGTATTAGCCGCTGCGACAACTTCACCGCATAACACGCTCCTAGCCAACCATAATCCGGAATGGCATCCTTCTCTCCACTGATTTGTTGAAATCGGGAGGCATACGACTTTTTCTGGCACTTATGACGTTACGTTAACTGCACTCTTAAGATGGACTTCACCACATAGCACGCTCCTACCCAAACATCATCCCGAACGACGTTGTTTATTGAAAACGGGAGGCGTACGGCCTTTTTCCTTTTCTTTCTTTTTTTTCTTGTTTTTTTTTTTACCATTGTGTACTGCAGAACAAAAAAGGCGTACGGCTCCCGTTTTCAACAACGAAAATGATGTCACTCGGGATGATAGTTGGCTAGGAGCGTGCTCTGGGGGTGAAGTTCGTTTTAAAGAGTGTGGCACAAAAAGGTGTACACGACGCGTTTTCCACAAATCACAAGCGATAGCGGTATATCACCCTGCGCACTTCAGCGTGCTTCCCAGCTTCAGCGTGCTACTTTGGTGAAATCCCGCTTCTTGAGCGTGTGCATGTTTTCAACGCACCCTATACACCGTCACATCGTCCCACCCAACCACACCCATATGCATTCCTTATCGAATGCACCGGGAACACCACCAAATTAACGGCCTCTAAGCAACCGCGAACACAGATGTATACACCGCCCACATAATCGCCGCAAATCACAAAAAACTTGGCACCAGCCGTACGAGACAACCACGCAATTTTTTTTTCCTCGAAATTTACCTGGTATCATGGCAGCCTATACCTTAAAGCTATGCAGGCGAAACGGCGTAAAATATGGCCCACGGTTCCGCGGCGAGGGCACCCCCTGCGCGGCCGGGAGTCAAATCTGGAAATTCATTACACGAGACCCCCGCTATGAATGTCATTTTGTTTCTGTTTTTGTCGACACAGGCTGGTATTCGGAAAGCACAGACAGACTAGCTTGGCCAATGAGGGCGCTGTGACGGTAAACGCTTAAAACGCGCGATTTACGATATCCAGCGACCTCTGGGAGACGGTCTTGCTGAGTGCTGTATGTATGTATAAGGCACGTGGTGCGAGGGAAGACTGCTGTGTAGAAAGATTTACGAAGAAAGAGTTTTGAGCAAGAGGTGTTTGACATGATGCTACTACGTGGAATGTGTGGAGATGGCTTGATTACGCCGTGCACAGCTCCGTGCTTGCGTCGAAGCAGTGTCGTTTGTTACGGGGATATATGGAAGATGCGTGCTAAGTTCCAAGTTGCTGAAGAGAGCAACGAACGCTGCCCCTAACACTCTGAAAAATCAGGACTTCACCGCATAACACGATCCGCACCAACCCTTGATACGGCTATCGCTAGAGGTGTGCGCGGGTGCTGTGATATCCTTAACTTGAATTGAGCATTCGAATTAAATTCAAAATGGCGTGTCATAGGCTCGGTTCGAGTTAAGGGGGCTCTAAAGGGGTTGGTGTTTGTGGGTCTCATAGGCTACTGGAAGCATGCAGGTACATTCTGTACCCAATGATCATTATTTCCAACACACACGCAATGCAACGCAGGAAAAAATAAACAAGTGGGAGACAGTGATCTCTATAGTATAGGCTGGATCGCGCATAGGGTGCTCCACAGCGTGGTCACCGGCCGCCATATTGGTGGGCCCAACGCATTCTGTCGTCTGCATTTAGTTCAAGCGGGGCCGCCCGTATTTTTTTAAAATGTACTTTAAACTAAAGGGCACTCATGTCATGCCAGTTTGTTGCAGCTTTGAGTACACTTCACGCGGACAGAGAAAGAGGGATAATTTTTCACAGGTAAGCTCTTTATTTTGAGGAAAAATCTGTTAATTGTTTGCATTGCTACTTCGCTGGTGCCATTACGTACTAAGAAAGTATGTGTGGCTGTTCCTATAAATCTCAAAACCATGTATTTTCTATCAACAATGCGCTTGTGCTTGCAGGTTCCCGTCACAGTCGCTCAGCTGTGCCGAAGAAGCGGATGCAGAACCTGCGCCAATACGCCAACTTGTTCCACTGTTCTTTTAATTTGTGAGGTACGGTGGAAGTAAATAAACTGCTGTGTTAACCTCGTACGTGCAGTCGCTCCTACAGCGTGTGTGATGAGTCATGCATGTGCATGCTCTTCGTGCACAGCGCTTCCGATTTCTGTAATGAAATACGTGACAGCTGAACAACTGCAACGCACTCGTGACAATAACGTTATTTTAAGATGAGGAATGCGGTGTTTCATCGCCAGGGCCTATACTCCACCCCATTGCTGGTGGTGAGCCCCTTCAGAATAAGGATCGAGGTCTTATTATAGAACACACACAGAGACACCCGTAGAACATAATACGATAACGGAAAAAGTCAAACGAGAACTATACAATACCAAACAACATAATAACGAACGAGAACCACGGAACACCACACGAAAACCGAACAACAAACGAAAACAAACAAAAATATAAAAATGGAAGCCCTTACAATAACAAACAGTGTGAAACCTTTCTAAGCAAAAAGAATTAATTTTATAAGTTGACATTCACCAAATTCACCTTCATGCGTGTGCGCCCTGTGTACGACAGTTACGACCCCCTATTCGGAATACAGGCAGCGGAGAAGAAAAAGAAGGCAATTACCATTAAAAACTACAGGAACAGGTTTTAGAACTTGTCTCAGTTGTTGACTCAAGGATAGAAATAGGCGAGGTACGAATAACAAGTGGGGTAACAAGCGGGATAAATGGTTAGGGAAAGCTTAGGAAGATGAGTACACAATCTTCTGTGGCTCATCTCATAGAGTCAACAATACAACTACAGGAACACGGCTGAAGCACGTTTCGAATACATCAGCACACTGATTCCTAAGAAAAATGTGTGCTAATCAGCAATGAGGAGCGTTTAAAGCGCAATAAATACTCCAAATCAAATCGCTTCCCATTGTTTCCTATGGGAGCAGCCGGCGGCAGTGGGCCCTCCAATATGGCGGCCGGTTGCCGCACCTCTCTCCCACGCGCCCCTCTCCTATGCGCGATCCAGCCTTTATACATAGAGATCAGTGGTGGGAGACAAGTTCAATTTCTCTCTCTCTCTCTCTCTTTTTTTTTACTACTTCTTCCCTACAAACGAACAAACAAGTGCGCGCTATTTCGCGATGCATGTGTGAATAAGACGTAATGTCATTCGCCGAGTTGCTGCGCAATTAATTACAGGAATGGGACAACCGTGGATGACACTATTCCTGAATAGAATATTTATTTCACTTGTCTACGAAATGTTCAAAATATGACAAAACCTAACAATGTTCCTAAACAGATTGGATGATTAGAAGTAAAAGCGTACTCCGCGTAATATTTACGTTTTGCAAACTTTTTCTTATAGAAATGCAATAAACGATGATGTGTATGTGTACCGAATATCCGCGCCGGTGCGGACACACCGATTTCAGGTAGTGCGGTCGCGGACAAGCGCGGGTACTGTGAGGGTGCGGATACTTTCAACGTCATCCGCGCTCACCCTATAACGATCGCTTCCGACTGAAAGAGAGGGTGTGGCGTAAGACTTTTTTTCTTGCCAAATGAACTAATGAACTTCTCCACATAGCGCGCTCCTGCATTGTTAAAACACATGGTGGTGGTGCACTCTTAAAAATGAACTTCACCACATAGCACGCTCCTAGCCAACCATCATCCCTAATGACAACGTTCTCGTCCCTGATTTGCTAAAAGCGGGAGGCGGAGCCTATTTTGTATGCATTATGCACGGCACAGAATAGGCTCCGCCTCCCGTTTTCAACAAATCAGTGGCGAGAACGTTGTCATTCGGGATGATAGTTGGCTAGGAGCGTGCTATGTGGTGAGGTTCATTTCTAAGAGTGTGGTGGTGGTGGTGACGAAAACCGGCTTGCCGTTGTTGGCCTCAAGTATCTGGACTGCGTCACGACTGTAGCCAGGATGAGATGAGATGGTGTGATAACAGATGAAGGAATCATGACGGACGAAATTTAAGATTTAGGGCAGTCACTGCAGAGTTGCCGAGCTGTCCGAGCAGTACTATAGCCTTTGAGCAAGGCCAGATCCCTGGAGAAAGTAGACAAGGCTTCGAATTTTGGACTGGCTTTCCGTGAAAGAACCTCTGGGATGTAGGACATCATCCACCGTAACAGAAATTCACGATATAGCACGCTCCTAGCCAATTGTCACTACGAATGATATCATTATGTGTCCCTATTTGCTGAAAACGGGAGGAGGAGCCCACCTGGGACACATTATGCTTGTCCCAGATAGGCTCCTCCCTCTGTTCTGAACGAATCATGACACAGAATATCATTCGGTATGGTGGTTGGCTAGGAGCGTGCTATGTGGTGAAGTTCTATTTTATCAGTGTAGCCAACCATCATCCCAAGTGACGTCGTTCTTTCCCCTGATGTCATGAAACGGGGGGCGTTGTAGAGTTCAGAATTGCCACAAAAATGGCGTACGCCAACCATTTTCATCAAATCAAGGGAGAGAACGTCCGTCATCCGGGATGATTGTTGTCTAAGAGCGTGCCATGCGGTGAAGCGCTGTTTTTAGAGTGTAACCATCGCGCTGAATGGTACACTCTTAAAACGGAACTTCACCACATATATAGCACGCTGAAGGCCAACCGCCATTGTGCAGGATGATACCGTTACCACTTGTGATTTGTGGAAAGCACGGGGCGTACGCCTTTTTGTGACAATTAACATGACTGTATGAGTGTCACAAAAATCCGTGCGCCTCCCGTTTTGAACCAATCAGGGGTCAGAACGACGTCCTTCGGAATGGCGGTTGTTCTAAGAGGCTAACTTCACCGCATAGCACGATCCTGGACAACCGCCATCCCAAATGACATCGTTGGGTTCATAATTTCTTGGAAACGAGAGGCGTACGCCTTTCTGTAATACTTGTGCAGTTATAATAACTGCCTCAAAGGGGGCGTACGCCCAGCGCAGTGATCTATGTGGTGATGCTCTGTTTTAAGGGCACACGTTCACTCTTTCTCTTCTCAACCGAGCCGAGAGAGAGGGAAGGATACAGACACTCCGAACTTTCAACCTCCTATTCAACCTCCTCCAGCTTCACAAAGGATTCCGAGCTCTATTCAAAACCTCTCTCGCACACTCATTACGGGCCAAATGAGTCCTTAACCTTCCTCCAATCACTTCACACCACGCCCTTCGAATGCCACGGGTAACGAGACCTACAAATCTTACCGCCACGTATGTACATTCTCTCCTTATTTCTTTGCAAGCGAAGACGTACCACACACAAACACCACACCGCACCGCAGAGACGGCAGCCAGCCAACCGACCGACCGATATCAACCCATACGCAATCACGTCGGAAAAACAGCCGAACACCGGCGAGCTATTAAATCACTCCGCCTCCCTTTTCTTTCTTTTTTTTTCCCCCTTCTTCAACCACCCAGCAAATTAAACCCGGGCATTCAACGTCGTTTATACAGATACCATACGAGAGCGAGTTGCAATCAAAAGGTTATTCGCTTCCTCGCAGATTGGACGTGTAGAAGAAATGGATTAAGATGGGGAGTCGAAGATAAGCAGTTAGCGCTTCTTTTGTCTAACTGCTGTAATATATATATATATAGAGAGAGAGAGGGAGAGGTTATCGGAAGGAGAAAAGGGGTTATCGCGATTTGCGCACCTTTTGAAAATCCGACGTCTCAGAAAGGTGGCGCGGCTGTTTGCGACGGGGCGCAATCAGCGTTCATCTCAATTGCGCGCAGTTTTCGTAATTGAGATTCAACGAAAGTGGTGCCGCTGGAAGTAAATTGTAAGGGTGGCTTGTATACTCCTGCGCTTCGTATAGGCTGCGTGGGGCACTTTTTCTTACCATGTGGACTCACAAACGCCGCGAAAAATGTTAGCGAAAGCAGGGGTCGTCATTACGAACTTTGTGGGTAACAAAACGTAACTTTCTGCAATGAAAACGTTGTTCGTGTTTGTTATCGTGTAGTTGCACGTCGATATTACATGTACAAAGACGCCTACAAAGCTATTCTTACATAGTCCGTTGAAGATGAAGCCTGAGCATATGGGCGAACACCGAAGGACACAAGAAAAACACGAATCAGCTCATTAGTCATTCCTAGGAGGACCTTCTGGAATTGCAACACCGGCAGTTTGATCACTGTTATCTACACTCTAAAAAAAATAATAATAACGAAGGAGTAATATGGGGAGTAATTGCAGCTTCTAGTCCCCTTTGCAATTACTCCCCACTTTAGTCAACTAACTAACCGCGGAATTCTCTCCCCAGGACTGCAAATAGTCACAGAACTCACTAATGGTCTTCTGAATGCAACAGTCTATGTAAATATGTGCTCTTCATGAATTTGACCGAATACGGCTACAGTATAACTTAGCTAACTTAGCAATTTTCCACCCACACAGGGGGAAAAAAAAAAAAAAGAGGTTCTTTCTTGTGAAACTGTGCCCTATGCATGTCGCAAGATGTTATATATCAGTCGACATATCACGGTTGACGGTTTAATGGAAAGTATTTTCATTCACGCACATGGATTACGTACGTGGGACTGTTAGAACCGAGCGTGAAATGCCAACTCAACTCCGTGACTTTCATTTACTCCCGTGCATATACTCCCTAAAGAGACTAATTTTTGTGGCAGTGCGTCTAGCCCCCCCTCCCCCCCCCCAAGAGGACTAAAATTACTGTTGTTGTTGTTTGTTTTTGTTTTCTTCTTCTTCTTCTTCTTAGAGCGTACCGCGCGTTGAACAACAGCGAGTTTCAGCACACCGGTGGTAACGTCGCGGTAAAGTTACCGTATACCTTCCGGAGCCAATGACAGCGTGCATGACTCAGAAACTGATCTGCTGATCGGGTGCGGTAGACGCGGCAGCATACCGGAAACGTTTCAGTAGAAAACGTAATCATAAATATACACATACGTGCACAGAACGGATGATGATATGAGAAAGCAATGCGACGCAACATGGTTTGCATAAACGAATTTTTGCGCGACAATGTACCGCATATTTAAAAAAAAAAGAGCAAAAAAAATGATGCTTCAGATTTGCCGCTGCTAAAGTCGCTCAAAATTCCCCATTGCGATTTTTTCCCCCTTTTTGGTGGTTTCGCCGCTCGGACTTCCAGTGACAGAGTCCTTCGAGCGAATTATCCCTTTACGTGTCGTATTCACAACTGAATAACAAAAATAATTATTTATCGAACCTACAGGTAAGTTTTACGCTTCTGGTTACATAGCGCGTATAGCGTCGAGATAACGTGACGCAGTTCTCCTATAGCAACCTCAGTGACAAAAAATAAATACACAAGATCGTTTTTAGACTGCAATCACAGAGCTTTGTAGTTATCCGAGACAAGTGCCCACTTACGAAATACCAGTTTCTGTTAACTTAAACACTTTTAACGAAAAATCTCTTTCACGATACCGAAATATGTGCAGGCGCGCACGAAAATCAAAAGCATTCCCCTAAAAGGAGAGCAGGTACACCCACAGGGACATAAAGCCAGCTTTAGAAAAACACTTTAAACAACGTACTACAGCGTTATATCCAGGCATACGACGACAATACGTGTTATCAACAACCGAAATCGGCGAACCACCCGAGAAATTTATGCCACAAATGCACGTCCCAACAGTTTTATGTACGCTTCATAAAATACGCCGCCCTAACTTAGCCACGATGCTTGTCTTATCCGCTCAAAAATGTCTCTTCAATATTTGAAACAGTTTCGCTCTACACACCTCGAACGCCCTTTAAGATAGAATATGATGCTCCAATCGCGCACGCAACGGTGTGCTTAATGCTGCGTGAGAGGAAAAACGAAACTGTACACGCCGTTAATAGAGAGCGTTATAGCCGACTCCAAAGCCATTCCAACGACTTTAGGATGCCATAAAATAGCCAGCCAGTTCCTTTTTGCTTCCTGACTGCCCCTCTGAAATTATCCAGATGCGTCCGCATGCATGCAATCCCCAAACACGACAGCTATATGACTGTTTCTGCCACAAAACGATGAAGCAGACGACACACAAGGCAGCACATGCGAAGCAGACGACACATAAAAGGAGGTCGAAAACGCGTCTGCCATCTCGAGATTCATAAAAGAAGCAAAAATATCTCAACACGAACGAGACGCGCTCAGAGAGTGAGTCGTAGTAATAATAAGAACAACAAAAAGCGAAGACGCCGTGATATACATAAAAAAAATAAAAGAAAGCGGTCGTATCCAACTGTCGTCTGCTAACGAATCTATACACGGGGTCCGTCGGCCATTCTGGCTGCCATATATATCTTTACGAGCAGATCCCGGGAAAAACCTGGCTGCTGCAACATGTGTGCACGTCTCGTACATATCGGTGGGAACAGGCGTACGTAGCTATATTACGTGAGCGTGTACAGTGTGGGGCATTACGGGCTCTTCCAGTAGCCTCGGTCTACGTAGGTCCGGGTTATGTGTGCGGGGAAGATTACTGCTTGTTGCTAGAAATGGCGGCTACGTGACCTCGTGAATGTCTTCAAGTATATGTCGTGCTTGTTTAGGACTCTACTCGACGATGATTACACAATTGCAATCAGTGCACTCAATGATACTTTTATCACTTCTTACTCTACACTGTCAGAACAGAACTTCACCGCATAGCACGCTGCGCGCCAACCAATTTGCGCCAACCAACCTTTTTGTGTCAATTATCATATATCTACATTGACACAAAAAGGCGTACGCCCCCTCTCTCTTCGAATCAGAAGCGAGTACCCAATCATTCGTGGCAATGCGGTGAGGTTCTGTTTTTAGAGCGCTCATTGGTGGGAAGCGTGGGACGTATATACCCATTTTTGTGACAATTAACATAATTGCACAAGCGTCACAAAAAGGCGTGACCCTCCCGTTTTCAACAAGTCAGGTGGGAGAACGATTCCATTCGGGACGATGGTTGGCTATATAGGAGCGTGTTATGTGGTGAAGTTCTCATGCGCACGTGAAATTACTCCGCGCTCACAATTCAACGTATACTTAAAGCACCCACCAATCTACATTTTCACTACGAAAGCCCAGATATGTTGCGCGTCGCCCAAGCCTGACCCCTGCGGGGGGGACGCCACGGAGACCACCCCCAGCGACGCGATTACACCACCACTGGAGCAATTACCGAGCGGCGGGTGACTATCTACAGGAGCACGCATCGCCGAACCATCACACCAGCATATGATGATGGAACGACTGTTGGAGACGAATTTGTCGCAAGCACAAAAGCACGCGAGGAAATTACGCAACGGCAGAAACAATCACATAACGCATGAAGTGAGGATCCGGACAGGCATTTAACTGGTGTAATTGCTGCCATGATCCTAGATAATTTTCTTAAGAGATGCATTGTAGCGCGGAAAATGGTGTGTTTGTGTGGCGCTTTTGCACTTTTAAGATCACACGGCCCGTGCGTGATAGTAGCCGGGACAGGTATGGAAGATGCACCGCACGCGCACTGTATAGATAAAACGACAACATTTTATTTTTTCAGCCATTACCATTGTATAGGGAATGGAATGGGGGTAAACCGTAAATATGCGCTCTCTGTTACTAGCAAAAATACTAATAAATACGCTGCACTCTTAAAAATGAACTTCACTGTATAGCACCCTCCTAGCCAACAGTCATCTCGAATGATATCGTTATCTGCTCTTATTTGTTGAAAGCGGGAGGCGTACGACTTTTTTGTGACAATTATGAACAGCATAAGTGTCACAAAAAAGGCGTACGGACCCCGTTTTCAACAAATAAGCGCAGATAACGGTATCATTCGAGATGATGGTTGGCGAGAAGCGTGCTATGCGGTGAAGTTCATTTCTAAGAGTGTGGCTTAGCAAATTTTGGAGTTCAATTTTTTTTTTAAATCTGTTTCTTGCGGCTGAAAATTTATCGAAGATGCTCGTTAGTAACGCAAACTGCAGAGGCTAAAGGAACAATGACGAGAAAGGCACATTATTTAAGCCTCGTCAACGTCCAAGTACATGATCTGAAAGACGGCCGCTGACGAAAATTGAGCGCGCGATGCCAGTGACAGGACTCGAACCCAGACCTCCCTGATTGTCGATCAGGCGTGCTATACCAATTACACTACGCCGACATCGCGTTCCCGTCGACATATAGCAAGGACTCGTACATCAAGACACGGACACACGTTCACTCTGTCCCATTCTCTCTCTTGCATTTTGCTTCCATACACGCTCTTAAAAATGAGTTTCACCGCATAGCACGCTCCTAGCCAACTATCATCTCGAATGATATCGTTATCTGCCCGGATTTGTTGAAAACGGGAGGCGTACGCCTTTTTTGTGACACTTATGCTGTTCATAATTGTCACAAAAAAGGCGTACGTCTCCCATTTTCAACAAATCAGTGCAGACAACGATATCATTCGAGATAATGGTTGGCTAGGAGCGTGCTATGCGGTGAAGTTCATTTTTAAGAGTTCACGCTCTCATTCACACGCGCAGACGAACAAACCTCGACAGGCGGCGTTTTTTATAGTAGCGTAAGTTGCAAAGGCTAAGCGAACAATTACAAACAAGTTGTTGGAAGAGGGAATGGGCCTCGTGTTGTATACACTCTAAAAAAAAGAACACCACATAGCATGCTGGAGGCCAACCTCTGCACGAAATTAAGCCTTTATTATTGACTGCTGATTTGTGGAAAGTGCGGGACGTAAGACTTTTTTGTGACAATTAACATAACTGAATAAGTGTCACAAAAAGGCGTAAGCCTCCTGTTTTCAGAAAAATATGGGGAGAGAACGGTGCCAACCGGGATGATGATTGGCAACACTCCAAAACAGAACTTCGCGCATAGCACGCTGTGCGCCAACCATTGCCACGAATGATAGGGTATTGTCGCTTCTGATTCGTAGGGAGAGGGGGGCGTACGCCTTTTTCGTGGCAGTTGTCATATATCCAAATTGCCACAAAAAGATGTACGCCCCCGTCTCTCTTCGAATCAAAGCGATAACCCTATCATTCGTGGCAATGGTTGGCGCACAGCGTGCTATGCGGTGAAGTTCTGTTTGAAGAACGTGCACGCGATCCTCTAAAAACGGAACTTTGAGTTGAACTGCACTCTTAGAACATAACTTCACCGCATAGCACGCTCCTAGCCAACCATAATCCCGAATGACAACGTTCTCTCCCTTGATTTGGTAAAACGGAGGGCGTACGCCATTTTTGTAGAAATTATGAGCAGCATAATATCACAAAAATGGCGTACGCCCCCGTTTTCACCAAATCGGGATGATGGTTGATAGGAGCGTGCTATGCGATGAAGCTCTGTTTTTAGAGTGTGCAATCCCGAATGACATATTGTTCTGCCCCCTGATTTGCTAAAAACGGAAGGCGTACGCCCCTCTTTGGGACATTCATGCGGTTATGTTAATTGGCGTACGCCCCAAAAAGACGTTCGCCCCGCGCTTTCCACAAATGAGGAGTGATAACAGTACCATTGTGCGCAATGATTGGCCTTCCGCTTGCTATGCGGCGAAGCTCTGTTTTAAGAGTGCAGAGAAAGTGTCACTGTGTGCGGATACCGAACACAAGCAAAGACGATACGTTTGCGTGGATCATTGGGCAAAGGGGAGGAACATTACAACCTCCTCCCCATCGTTCGTTCTTTGCCGATATCGCTGAGTCATGCAGCCACTATTCCCTAAAAGGCCTCTCTATCGATTGCGCAGATTTATGACACGCTCCTCGTTTCTGGAAGAAGAAGTGTGGATGCATTCACGCATTATCTCTTCTATTCTCTCTCGTCGCATTATGGTGTTGCGAAGAGAAGCCCTGTCAGGAGCGCAGTCAGTTGTGAGCTGTGCTTTTAAAGAGACGTCTCTGCTCCATCTACCGACAACCCCCACTGTAGACGTGTGTTGCCCACGCGTAAGCTGGTGGTAGAGAAATGTGTTTAGGGAAAGATGGTGTGTTGTCTTCATCGAGGGGGGGGGGGGGGGTCGATTTTAAGAAGTAGAGAGAGCGCTGGTTTTTGTGTTTTATTTGGGTCGTCATTGATGGCAATGTGTGAAAGAGATGTTGACTGTGTAACAGCGTACAAAAACAAAAGCGGCGCTTAACAAGTGCGAGTGGATTTATTGATTGATTGAGACAAGAAATATACTCAGACAGGGACAGACTACTCCAGTACACGTAAGTATAGGAGAGAAGGTAGAAAAAGAAAACAAATGGAACCGGAATGGAATGGTTCAAAAAATTGAACTCTCAAAGGCCTCAAAGATGCCCAAAGAGACATAGCAAAAAAAAAACAAAAAAAAAACACTCTCTTAGAAATGAACTTTACCGCAGTTATGAACAACATAAGTGTCGCAAAAAAGCGTACGCCTCCCGTTTTCAACAAATCAGGGCAGATAACGATATCATTCGAGATGATGGTTGGCTATTCGCGATTCCAATGAACTATAGGTGGCGCCGCGAACTTCTAAGATGGCGGACGCAAGGAGGTCTCCCGAGCGAAGCAAGCGTATTCGGCAAGGTGTCGGCCTAATTATGTTCATCTGTTTGAGTTTTTAATACCCACAAATGGGCATGTTTCATGACAAAGGAATGAACTTTATCATCTGGTCACCTCATACTGTGCAGTTCAACTCAGAGAAGTAGGCAAAAAGTTCCCGTCCTCGAAGTTTGTTTACAAACGTCGGGAGTCGAGTGAACAAAGGAGGCATTTTAGAATTTAAGAAGGCAAAGCAGGGTTATGTTTCCAAGAAGAGTGACATTTCATGTGTTTTCGAATGTGGATTACTAGTCTGCAAGCAATACCATGTTTGAGTTTCTCCTCCGATAGACCCTCGTATTTACGTGTGAGCGTTGCAATCAAGGGAACAACAGCTCCGTTGGAAGTGTAGTGTCTCTATTGATTGATACTTTTTGTCGGAACATAGAGAAGTAATAAAATTGTAATGCACAAGTTAACTTTCACATGGGCATTTGCAACAGCTCAAGATAACACTTATTTTCTTTGTTTCATGTGGTGACGATAGCGTGCTCATATGACGTACGTTAGCTCTGACCCTGATGTTTTCAAAACTCTGTGACTGTATGTCAAAGGTATACGTGAACAATAGATATTTTGAAAACCCTTTGCGTGCATGCGTATATCTGACACCTTCACTCTTAGAAATGAACTTCACCACATAGCACGCTCCTAGCCAACCATCACCCCGAATGACAACGTTCTCGCCCCTGATTTGTTGAAAACGGGAGGAGGAGCCTATTTTGTGCCATTATGCACGGCACAAAATAGGCTCCTCCTCCCGTTTTCAACAAATCTAGGGCGAGAACGTTGTCATTCGGGGTGATGATTGGCTAGGTGCGTGCTATGTGGTGAAGTTCGTTTTTAAGAGTGTTGTCTTCACTTTACACCATACATGTGCAGCTATTTAACATGCATTATGCTGTGCGGTGAACATCTGAGCGCTGGAAGAGACGCTCTGGCAAAGTGAAGTATTCGTTTTCTCTACCGCTCTTTGTATTTACGTACAACCCGGTGTGATATTTTTATCTTTGCGAGTCATTCGTTGATACGTGTGCGGCACTAGGCAGAAGCTTTCAATCCCAGAGAACAGCTATAGTGGGTGCTTCTCTACGCCGTATTAGTACGGTGATATTGTTTACTTTGCATGAGGTCTGAAAATGCATATATATCAACACGACAAAGAAATGCGGGTTCCTCGTTTGGTATTACTAAGATTAATATTAAGATAGTATCGTGGTAACAGAGTTGGTCCGGAAACTCGGTCGACGCATGGGTCCGTTCCGTTCTTCTTGATTAGGGAAACAATTAAAATAAAGCGTGGGGCATTTTCAACAGGCTGAGAATAAATAGTAGTGCAACATTCCTCTTTTCGATGTCGATACATTCTTTGCTGCCGGCATTCTGTCCATAAGCAAGAGAAACATGTATCGCCGTACCGCTTCCCTGTCCGGACCCGCTCCCGGACCTCCACTCGCAGGCTTTCCGAAATCGTCGCCAGGTGGCCACGGCTTCGCTGGAATCGCGAATAGGAGTGTGCCATGCGGTGAAGTTCATCTCTAAGAGTGAAGGACCAACTAATGAATGAGTGAATTGAAAACGTATTTGAAAAGCCCGTAGACCAAATACAGCATTCATACTGCACAATGTACCTTACACTGTCAAAACAGAACTTCGCCACATGGCACGCTGGCCAACCACCATTCCGAATGATATCATTAGTTGTGTGTCCCGATTTGATGAAAATGAGAAGAGGCGCCTATTTGGGACACATTATGCAGGCCCCAAATAGACGCCTTCCCCTGCTTTGATCAAATCAGGACACAAAATGATATCACACGGAGTGGTGGTTGGCAAGGAGCGTGCTATGTGGCAAAGTTCTGTATTAACAGCGTACCCTTAGGACAGTAGCCGAGACGGAGACTCCAGAGATTGTCGAGAAGATGACATGATTAAAAAAAATTGCACTAGATGTACAGGTACTTCGTACAGATAATTTGGGAATTTTTTCAAGGGTTCTCAAGGGCCACATGGACTTTTAAAAGTAATAACGGTATAGTACCTCTAGGTTTACAACTGGTTCTCTACATGCTGCTACAGGAAACATTATGGAAATAATTAGGAGATATCACAGCAAAATAGGTGTTACAACTCTTTACATGGAATCCAGAGCGCACTGTCAAGGACTTGACCTCTGTTCGTTGAACCTCAACTCTTTTGTGGTACAACGTGGTATACACAACGTGGTACAACACAACGTGGTATTTCTTCCAGGCTGGAAGAAAAAGTGAACATGTGTTTGATATAATTCCCGTTACGGATCACGTAGAGGAGTGTCCACAGGCTTCTTGACAAGAGCTAGGCGGACCAGTGACAATGAATAATAGTAAGATATATGGTCAGTGAAGAAAGGGTGGGGCACTAAAAAAGCGTCCGTAACGATACGGAGATCGCGTTACCATAAATTTGTAACTGAAATACTTTTCCGATATCGATTCAAAAACGTATGGCGATCCGCACTCCGATACCGAAAAAAAGTATCGATTACTGTAACGGCGTTACGTACAACGCAGATTTTAGCCCGCCGCTCTGCTGTGATCGGGTGCATGTACTTTTCAGAAAGGCATAAAAAGAACGTGTTGCTGTCTTGCACCCCAGGTCATAGTCATGATTTATTTGTTGTTGTCTTGCACCCTTTCTACACTTACGCTCAAACAGACTTCCGATACTCCTTATGCCCATTTAATACCCCCTATATTTCTTACAAAAGGTACGTATAACAGGAATGCATAGAAGGGAATATACGCCCTAGGTACTTCATAATTGTACCAAGAAAGGTGTTTAAAATTTCGAACAAGCGTATATTATCGTGCTGTACTCATAGCGTCTGTACGCAGGAGATTATAGCGTTCTCCAGGACCACAGTGCACATACCCAGACCTAAAGGTCCGCGAACAGCCCTGCCTTTTTTAGCCCCGCCGACCAAATCGTGTCAGCAACCTCTTCATATATACTGCTGACAAGGCATTCGTCTTGCCCGGAGTTTCTGATAGATGGAAAGCAATATCACTCACGGCACATCGCTTATCCCTGTGCCGTATTTCGATACAATGAAGGCAACCTCCCCCGGCCGTCGTGACGAAGTACTTACATAATCTCGCGATACATTAATCAAAGGTTGCATGGAAATATACCGGAACGACAGTCAGTTACTTAAGCGCCTATAGGCTCCAAGTACGGATACGGAGCAAAGAAACAAACCGAACAGCCGTCGTCCACAACGTTTATGCGTCCGGTTGAGGAACAACATAAATCATGTACGGGTCGAAGAAATATTGCGGCGTAGAAAAACGAAAATGCGGGTCCTGTCCAGAGGCGGATCTATGATTTTTTCTGAGGGGGAGTCCTGCCTTGGACAGCATCCTGCTACACTATCTAAGGTCAATTGAAGCCCTACGTAGAACCTCCGAAATTGAGGGGGGCGTGGGGTCAGAACATACCCCCCCCCCTCCTATAGATTCGCCTCTGGTTCCGTCCACTTCTGCAGCATGCGCTCCAGCCGTGGCTCAATCCTGCTTGCAAGCTCACAATCCCTGTACAGTGGTGAACTCAGTAATTATTTCTGCACCAGAATCCAACATTTTAGTATACCTCGCCGTTCTCCGTAGGGGACATAATGATGATGATGATGATTCAATTTTAATGGCGCAAAAGCAACTCAGGCTATATAGTGCGCCAAAACCATGGTCGTAGGGGGCATAGGCGCCGAGTGCGGGGGGGGGGGGGGGGGGAGGCCCCATACGAAAAGTCTACCTAGCTGAACTCCAGATGAACGTTAGGAGGGATATCCGAAAAATCGCATGTTTCGTGCAACTGAAGACAGTCTTGTAAAAATTTGCCTAATTACACAAAATCCGATGCACCCAGCTCGACCCCTGTGCATGAAGTGGGAGTTATCTACCCCGTATAGCCTGAAGCGTTTGCGCCAGGAATGTCCTTCGGCAGATTGAAAACTATGCGGCTATGGTAGTGGGCCTAGTTTCCAAGTATAGGGTTGCTAGATTTGGCTACTTTCTGATTGGCGTGGTACGTTTGAGACTACAATGTGCTCCTAAATCGAGATAGTTGCCATCATGCTCCACATGATGCCGAAGCAGACGTACAGTGCGTTAATTCCTCTTTCCGTCAATGATCGGCCTTCTCTCAGTCGGTACGATATATGTCTTTCGATTACGATTTTGTTTGTGTGCTGGAAAGTTCAGCAATCGTTAAGGAGTCCCTCATTCCATATGATATGATGCCTGCACACCAGGGTTGCGGAATGGGGCCACCAATTCCATTCCAATTCCATTCCGAGGAATGGAGATTTGTGATGATTCCATTCCTTTCAATTCCTCGGAACGAAACGGTATGGCCAATTCCTACTCCTGGAATGGGCTTGGCAACCCCATTCCATTCCGTTAATTCCATCTCCATCATTCCAACTCCGGAGTTGCAACTCCGCAACCCTGCTGCACTGGCTACAGAATATTGGCTGCTTTTGTCTACTTTCTCGTGGCACGTTGGCGATTTTTCAGGATTTTGACCTGGCGATCCTGCCTCCAGAGAACCGGAATGGTTTCACTCTTTCAGTCAGAAGGAAAATTCTAATTTAATTTATGAGGCGGTTAGTTCTTCCTGGGATTTGGCTGACAATATCAGTCCAATGGAAATGCAGTACTCCAGATTGTACTCACACCTCGTGGCGAAAGACCTACAAACAAAGTGACCAGCATAATTAGAAGCCATCGACCAACACCCATTACACAAAGCCCTTTCAAGGGAAAGATTGTTCGAAAGGTGAATTACGAATCACGACATTGCCCACTAACGTCAGTAATGCATGTCGTACAAACGTAGTATACGCGTCACATATGTTTCGGTTCAATACAACATCTTCATGAAAATATGATCACAGTATACTTTCCCCTTCCAAGACGCTGACTCGCAACTCACTCAGCCACTCCCCGCCGGACAATTCTGGTTGAACTGGTTCGCCTACCGGTGGTGACGTAGAAAGTCCTAGTCACCAATGACGACAATCGCAGCACTGACTGAAAACCAAAAATTTTCCCACCTCTCACAGTCCCCGAAGGCCCTAACACATCCAAGAATGCCAAACAAACGGCCCAAAAAATCCCGAAAAGCCAGCAGATTCCAGTGTCACATACGCCCTAAACTATTCCAACACTTTCCCGATATGAAAGTACTGCAAAAACTACTGCTGAAAACGCTAATGGATTTCCATTCCATATTAGGTCGCATGCGGATAAATTATAAACAACAACTGGAGAATTAGGTCCGCGCCTAACATGGGACGGAGCCATCTCCACGTAGCGCGCGAAGCTTTCGAAGCAGACGACAGGACCGCCGTCTGCTTTGTCGCTGTCGTCTGCAACAAGTCACTCTGCACCCGAGAGAGCATGCCTTGCAAAACACACAAACGCACAAGTTATCACCAAACGTTAATTACCCCACGTTTGTGCATGCCAACACAAACGTACCAGTAGAGATGCAACAACACACATCAATAAAAAAACACAAGGCCTCGTTCGTGAGCTTCAGAATCCGCCCGTACCCCACGCATGCACACAACAACGGAAATATATTTTTACCGCGGTTTGACGGTGATAGTATTTTTATCTTCTTAACTTCCAACCTGCCCTAGCAATCCATTACGTTTGAGAAGCACGTTGGAAGGGAGACGCTATTGACAAATCGGACAAATAGCCTGGGCTTCTCCCCATCCATTAGCATCGTCGTGCCAGAGTCCGGCATGCCACTGTAGTACATATTATACAGGAACCGCACGAGATGAGAGAGTGAAAACTAATGATTATATTGCGCACACGGCAGCGTGTGAAGAACGACGCTTCGTCCATCTTGCGAGACACCTCGGGTTGTCAAGTTTTATCCTTTTTAATGCGCGCGATTGACCGACTTGCCATGTAAGGAGGAGAGGTACCACGGAGGCGAGGGGATGAAAAATTATAGAGGGACGGCGGCGGTGTGGGTCCTCTTATGAAGGAATTACCTTTTTGAAACCGTAAATTATGGGGTCTTTATCACATGCTAAATCTTACATATTGAGAAAAAGGCTCGTGGATGCAGTCACTGTCACTCAAAGACGTAAGCGTCTATACACTGCAAGAGAGGGGTCGACCTGGATGATGTAATTCGGATTTATTTGAAAGTTTCAACCATTATGGTGGTGACGCTCTGTTTTAAGAGCACGCTTTAAAAACGGAACTTTACAATATAACAGGTTCCCTGCCAGCCGGAATTTCAGATCGCGTAATTCCTTCTCCTGCTTCGTTGAAAATGGGAGGCATGTTTTACGATACCTTACACGTATATGAATAATCGCTAATCGCAGAAAGGCATATAGACCCAGATTTCTCCTCAAACCAGTATTGATATATGTGAGAAATTACTCCAGAAGCCGCTAGAATACATACTGTAAAAAAAAAAAAAAGAACGGGTTTACTCCGGCTTGACGCAATAAGTTAAGACAAGATAAGTTAAGTTGATTTTCACTTTCGACTCATTGTGTACTGAGGATGCCGCCTGCATAGGTGGTGAAACGTTTACGTTTTATTGTTTTAATTTATTGCGTCAAGCCGGAGTAAACCAGTTTTTACTGAAGTATTGATATGGACATCATTCTGTGCAGTGGGGGGCCCTGAGCAGGCTATGTAGTGAAACACTACGTTTAGGGCGCATGTAGACAACCCAGTTTCGATGCGTTTGATTTTTGCCAGCATGAACATTGTCATACATTATCTAGCTGCCTAGATAGCACTCATATAGTAAAGCCGGTAGTTAGCAAAACATAGTAGAGCTTTTGTGACGCTCTCTCTCTCTCTCTCCCTCCCTCTTTTTTTTGGGGGGGATGGGGGGGGTTGAGGAATTCACTCATACACCGTCTGGAAAGTTACACTCTATAAACGAAACTTGACTACACAAATGATATTGCGCTGTCTCACGATTTCTTGAGAATCTGGGCGTACGGTCTATTTGTAACACTGCGTCATTGCACCCGCACTGTTTCTTTCTCTCCTTCTTTCTTTCTCTCTAACAGTATCACAATAGTCACTCCTGGAACGCATACTTTTATCTCCGAACTCTTATCCTGAACTCCGTTCACCTTCTGTTACACACGCACGACATACTTCGTTCCTCACACATGAATCTCCAGTCATACCTCCCGTCGTGTTCCGACCACTTCCAGAGGAGTCGCAGAAGGCATCTGCTTCTCTCTCGGTGCCAGTTTAATTGCCCTGCCGGCTATTATATAGTGAACGTAGGCGCCGGTGCATGCAATGAGTGCCGATGAATTAGCAGCACCATAAAACAAGATGCCACCGAGGTATTCGCCCAAAGACAAGCGACATGGTCGCGGCTAAATGAATGTGCGTGAACGCGGCAGCTATTACGGCCTTCGCCGAATGCACACGACACTATATAGCTGCGGACCAAACAAAAAGAAGCGCTTTGATTGGCTCACGCCAATCTGGTCAGCGAAACGGTAAGAAAGAACCCGCACGAGTAACACGCACGCATACAAATGAACATTTCTTTTGGTGGTGCCCCCTAGTGGGTACTCAAATCACAGATTACATATAATTTTGGTACCACAAACTGAGATAGCCCTACGTGCTCAATAGCTCCGAGATACCCAACTTTGATCCGAATAGAATATGTGACTGTGCACGGGCTGCGTCAATTGTCATTTTCGTCGGAATTCGTGTATTCACATCAGCGCCATCAAAATATTCCAGCTGCAGACGAGATGACGTCAGCGCCATGTGCCTTCGCGCATTGCCGAACGCGAGGAATATCCTGCGGCGCAGCCACAAGATATTTCGTAGCAGACGACAGGAAAGCACCAATCAGACGGTGTCGTCTGCTAAGTGCGCGCTCCCGATATTTCGAAACGCGGCGGAACTTCTGCTCCGTGAGCAGTTTTTGTTTTTGTTTTCTTCCTTTTCTGCGTTTTCTTCCACTAGAATATTCCGCGGAGATGTCGCTCGTGTTAATCCACCCTGAGTCACATTCCAGTGTTGGCGCGGAAGACAGTATTCTTGACCGCACAGTCAGTTGCCTAGACAGGGGCTGTTCTGGCCGTTCTGGCGTCCAAACCCCCTCTCCCGAAATCGTACTTTTCATAGTGCATTTGGGGAGCATTTGGATCAGAGCAAAAGCCACCAGATCGGGAGCAGACAGTATTTCGAACAGATGTTATGCTTCAACCGGGATGCCGGTAACCGGGTTTGTCGTGCAAAGGGGAAGATCATATGTCTAATTTGAATGGCAACACCCCACAGGACGTTCTTTGGAGGGAGCATCTATTAGAAGGGCTTTTTGCATCTGAAGCTCGTGCAGTACGACACAGACGATGACTTGCTTTTACAATATGTATAAGAGCTTTACTACATCGTTTGGCACATCCGATGTCGATAAATACTGACACCACTACGCGTACTTAGTTATTATCGGGGAGGAAACTTCTTTCCGCCGAAACTTTCGCGACGATAAAACCAGCTGTCATTGTTCCTGAGTTTTCGAGTGTATCGGAGGGAAGGGGAAGTGGCGGGGGGGGGGGGGGTGGAGGTGTCTGGAGAACGGTGAGAAAGTGCCTGGGAGGTGACCCGGGTTCGGTTGTTTTATCTGGGTGTTTTCCCCTGAGCTTTCCTCAGACGCTATAAGGTCCACGTCGGCACAGTTCCCAGTGAAGTCGGCCCAGGACGAAAGCAGGCCCCACCCAGAGCAACATGCAGCCACACCTGCAGGCAGATCGCTCGGTAGTAAAACACCACCAACCAACGGTGATTCAATGGATTGGCTTCTCGGCCCCACGTAACAGAGTCGGGTTCAAGCTATGAAACAGCATATCGAATGCTAAGAGAGTGCTCCTGCTGACCAGCTCATTAGAAGGCACTTATAATACTGTACCGAAACACCACAATGATAATAAAATCAGAGAGAGAAAAGCATAATTTGTAGCAGCAGTGATGGGCAAAGTACCTTAAAATTATACTTAAAGTAAAGTACCAAGTACAATACCATCATTAGTACTTCAAGTACAGCACAAAGTACCCAATTCCAAATGTACTTCAAGTAAAGTACAAAGTACTAGGCAAAGTATACTTCAAGTATTCGTCAAGTAGATTGCGAATTTAATTTGTATCACTTTGCATTGCACTCTTTAGTATCTGTGTCTTGCTTTTTTGGCAAAACTTTAGCGAGCATTCTTGACAAATGCTGTAAAGCCATAAAGTCCTAGGTTAAGTGCTAACCCGTGAATATGAACTTAATCAGATGATATAATTTGCAGTTACATGTAGAGAGGTAATCAGTCACCTGTGCTGTGATTATGTATTATACGCTGACTGATCCAAGATCACCCGCCTAGTATGGTGTTCCGGTACTAATCTTCTGCTATAACAGGCTATAGGAAATTTCAAGGAAAATAAAGGTACAGGCCAACGGAGATTATATATTTCTGGGCATTTCATGCTGCTTTTTGAAATACAACATGTTTAAAAAAAGAATATGAAGAAAGTAAAAAAGGATGAAGCACAATGTAAGCCACCATTTTTATATGACTGTGATCTGCAGCAATGTAATCCATGTGACCAATTTAAAAAAAAATGCCAAATGTAAAAATGAAAGCATGCGTGTGTCTTTCAGAGTGTTCATCGTGTAATGCAATCACACATTGTGATATAAAATGATTATTAATTGCCAATGAAGGAAACAATATAAAAAAAAGCATAGAACCCTGCATTGAAAGAACTGAAATTACAATTGACCAAGTCATTGTGTTGCCGGTTGCAGTGTCATAATGTGTGCGTGTCTTTGCATTCCATTCGTTTTACATAATCATAGAAGCGTTGATGCTTTTTCAACAATTCAAGCCTGTCAACAATAAATTTGCTTCAACAAATATGCTCTTTAACAGCACAAAAATCCTTTTTGGTAAAATGTCAGACTGGAACTCTTGGTACTGCATCCCACTAAAAGCTCTAAAATGACGGCAAGAAGACGAAAACACACAGATAGCGCTATCTGTGTGTTTTCGTTTTCTTGTTATCATTTTAGCACTTT
The DNA here is from genome assembly GCF_037126465.1 of Ornithodoros turicata. Classification (NCBI taxonomy): domain Eukaryota; kingdom Metazoa; phylum Arthropoda; class Arachnida; order Ixodida; family Argasidae; genus Ornithodoros; species Ornithodoros turicata. Next base: position 18,296,718 of record NC_088204.1, read on the forward strand.
TAGTAGGGTGCATTTTTGATACTCTTTTGTGATTTTTTGCCTGGAGTCCAAGTTTGGGTACTTGAGTACTTGATTGGAAAGTACTTGGAAAAAAGTACTTTAAGTACAGTAGAAAGTACATGATTTAAAATGTACTTAAAGTAATGTACAAGTTCAGTGAAACAGCGCAGTGAAGAAAAAAAAAACATGTCACGTCTTTAGAATATAAAAGACAATTTCACGAATACTTCGTGGTACAAGAAGAAATGCTTGATGTCGTCGTGGATGTTGTTGCTACTATCCAAAAACGTACTGAAACGTTTTGAATTGAAAGGTTTGCAGCCAACAGGTTGACACTACTTTGAAGTAACAGAAGCAACTTGTACAAAACCCATTATAATGTTTTGAAGTGATGCACTTGCTTAAAAGAGCTAACAACTGGGTTGCTTGGTGGAAGATTTTAAAAGCGCTAGAACCCCAGTGCAGGGGAAAAAAAAAGGACGGACACACAGCACTGGACTTGCTTGCTTATGAGATGAGATGAGATTGCTATTTAGACCAACATGCTCTGAACACGTAATTCGAAAACTTCGATGGAGTTGACAGCTTGTGCTTGAAGCACAAAGCGTTTCTGATACAAACATTTGTGCACCAGAGAATGCATTCTTAAAACGTATGTATGCGTACCTCGGATTTGTAGCGTTCCAGTAGAGGGTGACCATTTTGTACGTCCATACTCCATTCCACAGGTGAATGAAAAGCAGAAACCGCAGAGTACTCCACAGCCACTGAGCACACATCACACACCACAGAGAGAGGCACGGCTGCTCAGATGCGCGACATTAGAGGCACTGTCAAGATTTTTAACTTGTGCGCCAACTTTTTCGAAGGTGAGAGGAAGGGACGCCGGCCCAGAGACGAGTTTCCCGCCGAGAACCACCGTCCGTCGTCTGCAAACTTCCGAAGCTGCGATTTGTTTGCGCACGGCGCGCCACCTGTTGTGCTTGCACGTAAGCGGGAAACATCGTCTGCTCCTCTAAATCGACTAGCTCGCGCACTTATTCATAACGTTTATCACGCGCATTAAAATCAATAGGGGATGTACACGATTACCTCTTGCCTGGTTCAGGAATTCATTCACTTCAGGATCATTCCATGCCAAACGTCCCAGACGTTGGGCCCGACCATCCCCGATTTCTTTCAAGCGAATTTTGGTGATAGTTCCTTTGCAGTCAATGTTCTCCCGGTTTATTTTTTGACGGAGTTTTTTTTTTTTTTTTTCGCTCCGTGGCAGCCTCTTGAAGATTGCGATGGGACATGCGACCCACGCGGTGAAAAAAAAAAAAATCGAACAAGATAGCTTTTTCGCGAATTCTCACGAAATCTCTTCCGTGTGATGTATGATATCTTCTGTGCAAAGCATATCACTTTCGTGCCAAGACGCTTAATTGACTCTCTTTATCGAGGGTTTATGGCCGGAGAAAGCTAAAAATGCGAGCACTTTTCGTATTTTTTACGGAGCTCCGGAATTTTGCAAGAGCCATTTCAACTGTTTAGCGAATTCAAAGCGTACGCGGAAAAAAATTATGAAGTTCGGAAATACTGCTTAGAAAAACAAACTGCATTTGACAGTATGGCCCTTGAACATTTAGTTTACAAAGTTTCGTGGAAACGCTTTTCGTCTTGTCAGCGAAAAAAAAAAAAAATATATATATATATACACAGTTATCCGGCGCTGCCCCGCAAGTCCTGCTTCACCTCACGACGCAGCGATGCCGCTGCCGCCAAACACACAGAAGAGCAGTCCAAGCCGATTTGCGTTCTCCAACGCAAAAAAGAAAAAAAAAATACAATTTGTACAAATTAACCTTCCAAGCTTCAGGTTCTCACGAGAACGGCCTTCTGCGGCGGCTCAGTACACAAGGAACACTGGATTCAAGGATGTACTTCGGCGACAACGGGCAGTGGCGGGACATGACGCTCAACTTTGCTGCTACCCGCCTTTACGGGCATGAAATGTCGCGAGAATCGCAGTTCGTGCTACTGAATCTCTTAATGGAGATGATGTGAAACGGAGAATTTGCATGACGGGAATCTACGCTACGACAGGGTGGACCTTGATATTCCCGGTTGCGAAATCCCCGATCTGAAGATTTCCGTTCTCGATACAAGAAAAATCAAGGAGAATGCTCGATTGCTTCGTAAGATGGTATATGCCGTGTTTAAAAACACTATCACTATTTAATCACCCAAATTCACGGGTTTTCGATGTCCACCCAAGTCGTTTTAGCGAACGAAAGCCAAATTTTAGCGGCCGTTAGGCTTAGCGGGGCAGACACGACGGAACACCACGTTGGTTAGTATATTATTAGGTTAGTCCAAGTTTGGTGTTTGCATTTTTCTGTCCAGGTTAGTCTAAGTATGCTATTTACAGTTTCCCGCGCGCGACTGGTGCATTTTATAGTCAAATAACGTTTATTGCCAGTAGTTAATTTTGCAGCGGAGATTTCGATCACTTTATTTCGAGGTACGCCCCTTCGACACACACATTACGGCAGACAGAACATCGTCGGAGAGAGAACACGCTATTCCAGTGTTTCCTTGGGAGCAGCGGCGATCCATCGTGAGGTGAAGCAGCCTTGCTGAGCAAAGCTGGATGAAGGTCAAGTTCAAATATATTTTTCGCTGCCAAGACGAAAAGTGTTTCTACGAAATTTTGTGAAGGAAATATTCAAAGCTCATACTATCAAATGTAATTTGTGTCATATCTTTATCAGGCCCACTTGGGTGATTCCGCGTAAGATCAGGCAGGCTGGTCCGGACGTGGTCTCAGATATTGCTTGAAGAATTATATGTTGTTGACCGACATCTCTAGGTGACGAAACCGTTTGTTTGAAGTCGCTGTGTCAATCCGTTGCCGAAAAAAAAAAAAAGCATGAAGCGCCTTTTATCGCTCTTTTCGTTTCTCCGAACTTTGGGCGCTCCTGGCGGAGACACGATACCAGGAAGAAACCTTTGTGATTTTTTCCCCCTTGTTGTCCACATGACAGTGGACAGAGTGTATTAAAGTGTTCTACGAAATCCCATCTCTATGTAACAAAATGGCCGGTAGTTCACTTTACTGTTGTATTGCCGACCGTTCTGCGTAGCGCCAGTTGAAAGGCATCTATCATTTCATTTCACTTTATTTTTCTATACACATGATGGACGGAGGCCTGGCAAAAAGCTTAGGGAAGCTTGAGGGGGGCCTCTCCCCCGGGTTACAGTAGCAGCAAAAACAAAACCGGAGACAAGCCACGTTGGTTTCGGCTAATAGAAGATGACAGGGTTAGGGAAAAAAAAAAAAAAAGGAATAGTACATTTTGTATAAAATCGGAGAAAGAAGACATGGAAACAAAACTCATCAAGTAGAACACATCAAACATCCAAATGAGAACACATCAATAATTGAACCTCTGTATGCAATAAGGGGATAAGTCGACTTATCCCCTTTTTACTATTTTTGCTGCAATGACATCTACATACCAGTATGCACCTGCCAATTAAAATTCAGGACCTTATTGTGATTTGTTGGCCCGCTACAGCATGGTGAAAAAAAGGTGAAATGCACGTGTGTCAATGGGACGGATAATCAGATCAGGTCCCTTTTCTCGGTTTGGGATTTTTCGACTTATCCCCTTATTGCATACAGCGGTTTAATTGATCCACGGCAATGACGTCTGTACACTCAAAAATTGAGACAAGTACAGGTTACACAAGCGCAACATCAATATCAGACATTACCACCTCTAGCTCACGGAAAGAAATCCGTTCTATGTCAATGTTTCAATCTGAGGAGCAATACATCATTTTGGGCGTCGTGAAATGTTTTTTCTGGTGATATAAGTCTGATATCTGTAGGTTCAGTGTGTCTCACACTGCAGCCGAGCAAAAACGGGAAAAAATCGGAAAGTAGGTCATACATTCGAGTCAATTTCTAAAAAGCCACATTATTTATCGCCTCGATATTTTTCTCTCGGCTGTCTAAAGGCTTATTGTGATTGCAGAATATGCAAAAACATGTTGCATTATTTGCGGTGCGTCGACGTTAAAGGGCTCGCAAGTGAGCCTTCCGGCCACATTACGCATGCGGCTGCAGGGATCGGAACCGGAGCTGAACGCGAACCGAAAACCGCTAAAACCCCTTATTTTTTAATGAACCGTAACTGTACCGAACCCAAATTGTTTATTTTTACGCTGAACCAAGCCAGAACGGAACAGGAAAAAGAAAAAAGAAAAATAGAATAATAATAATAATAAAAAAAAAAACACTTATGGAACATCCATTGGTGGATCCTTTGGAAATGCGTTAGCACAAGCCTTTGGTTCGTTCTTGTGCTTCCTCCTTTGTTCTCTTTGATTGCTTGTTTTGCTTCCTCCTTTCTCTTGTGTGTTTTTTTTTTTTTTTTTGCTTCCTTTCTTTTCCCCTTTTCTCCTTTAATGGGTTAGCATTAGAAGGCTTATGTCAACGGAAAAACGGCGGTGTCGATGTGTGGACACGCGAAAGAAACGAGAAGGAAAGACGAGAAGACGAGAAGAGAACCCAACCTGGACTAACCTCACTAAAGTGAGGTGATTTAGCCCAATTCAACGACCCTACCTTTTGCAAGATGGCAAGTTTCGAATCGGTTAGGCTTAGCATTCCCGTGTTTCTCCTGCGCTAGAAGTGCATCAGATGGGGTTGTTGAAATACATATAAAAAAACTTCTAGTCCACAGAATTTTATATTTCTTAGATTTATTTTTAGATTCAGTATATGACCTTCTTCCACTTCTATGCAATATTTACCTTCCTAGCGCTTTCACTGATTTTTAAAAACGAGCGGTCCCGATACGGAACTACACCCAAATAAGCAAAAAAAAAAAAAAAAAAAGGAGAAAAAAGGAGGGGGAAAAAAAGAAAGAAGCAAAACAGAAAGAAGCAAAACAGAAAGGAGGAAGCACAGGTACGAACCAAAGGCTTGGACTAACGCATTTCCAAATGATCCACCAATAGATCTTCCTAATTTTTTTTTTTTTTCGTTCCGGTTTGGTTCAGCGATAAAATAAACAATTTGGGTTCGGTTCAATCAAAAATAAAAGGGTTTTAGAGTCTTCGGTTCGGGTTCAGCTCCGGGTCCGACGCCACGCAAATAATGTAACATATTTTTGCATATTCTGCAAGCACAAGCCTTTCGACAGTCAAGAGAAAAATATCAAGGCGATAAATAATGTGGCTTTTTAGAAATCGGCTCGAATGTATGACCTACTTTCCGATTTTTCCCATTTTGGCGCGGCTGCAGCGCGTTTTTTCTTGTTTTTTTTTTTTCGCGTACGCCAATTTTGTGCGCATCAAGATATTTTTAACACTGTCTATGCCTGCTAGACAACAACGCTAAACAGCTTCCGATTCTGGCTCTGACAAAAAGAAAAAAAGATCTGACAAAATTGCAGAAAGTTCCGTTAAAATCCCAAAAGTGCTCAAACTTTTTTCTCCGGACATAAACCATCAATGAAACGAGTATCAAGCTTTAACGGGTCTTGGCACGAAAGTGTTCTGCTTTGCAATCACACAGAAGAGATTCGGCTGAAATCTGCGAAAAAGCTATTTCGTTAGCTTTCTTTTCTTCACCAGGTAGGTCACATGCAATCTTCGAGGCGGCCTCGGCATTTCTTCCTTCAAAAATAAGCTTGGAGAGCACATAGGCCGGGCAGCAAAGGAACGACCGACCACTACCTCTAGATTTTCTAGTTTCATAAATTATGGTTTCAAATAAACCACAATAATCCAAAAGTTACATGCTTCCTTCTCCCTCACCTGGTTCAGTTCCAATAACCCGACTGCTTAAAAAAAGAGAGAAATAAAAAAATGAAATGCAGATGGCAAAAAAAAAAAAAAAAAAATTCACAGGGGTTGTGCACATGTTTTCTGAAGTCTTTGTCGAGAAGTCTGTATTTTGACTAATGTTGCACAGTTGCCACCTGGTAGGCACCTTACCCTCTAGTTCAGGCTGCTTTGCAAAAACAGAAGGCAGCACAATATCAAATTGTGGCCAAAACGCAGAACTAGCAAACCTCAAGAACCCTACGCATAAGGTATCTTGAATTAGAAGGGAATTCACACAGACAAGCACAACTCACTTTCATAACAAATGTATATTTTCAGAGCTTCCATTCCAAGCATCAGATCTGTACAGTAACCAAAAGCACCAAAAAGGTCTGGAAGCTCGACTTGGTATATAATAATAGTCAACAATAGAACCGTACAAAAACATAGCTGTAAATAATGTATGTCACAAAGCTGCCAAAATATCATTTGAGCCTATTTTTCGTTAGTGCCTAAATTTAAAAACACAACTATAGCTCTACACAACTGTTATGCAAGGTATGATTTCCCACAAAAACAGGGAGGCCGACACAAACTTTGCAGCTATGCCTCTTCTCGCTGCTCTCTGTAGATCACCTTCGCAGCGTCCGTCAGGCCACCTTCCTCGTGCTGAGGGTCAAACGTGAGCCACAGGGCTAAAATACAGCGCTCACCCTTCCTTAGTGCCAGAACTCCGTGCAGGTTTTCACTAGCGAAGCCAACCGCACGTCCACATTTTGGTACAACTGTTGCCTAGACGAAAGGAGAAAACGAACGCGACTAGCGACAGCTCCGTTCGCAGATATATTCCTCGTTCCCACTTGCGGAAGAACTAGTGACGGAAGAACTATTTAGTGACTCTAGGGAGAACTGCCGCGCGGGCGCCCGCGACGGCTTGAAGGACGTCCTTGACCTCGCCGCGAGGGCAGATCTCTCTCCCGCGGACGGCGGCTAGCCAATGGGGATACAGGCTCAGTGATGCGGCAGCGCTGTGCGGGCGACGTCTCGCGCATTCACGTTTCATAACGAAAACTCGGAACGTGGGTGAGGCGCGAGTGCGATGATGCCGCCAACGAAGTGCGCTTTGCGAGCGGCGGAGCGGGACCGGAATACGTCTCTCGTACAGTCCCTAAATAGGGAGCAGAGTAGCAACATTAAGCCACGCCGGCGAGCGACCCCGCCATCTTGGGTCCGGCGCGGCTGCGTCGCCTAGCAACAGAACGCCGATCTCCCCCTTCTCCGCGCGCAGTCGAGCCAGCTCGCAACCGAGAAACCGGTTTTGGATGGAAGGGACTCAACATGGACGGCGCGTTCTGGGAAGGAGAAACCACGTGACACGACCGGCCCAATCGCGAACACCGAGCGGCGGCTCCGGCGCGGAAAAGGAATGCGATACTGTGTACCCCTATTTAGTGACTCCAGTCTCTCGCAAGTGGGAACCTGGCCTTAGACATGGCAGCAATGAAGCATCAAACTGTTGCAACTGTAATATGATTGTAATGATGACATCCCCGCTCTGTGCTTGCGGATCAGAGTAAACCCCACTGATCGGTATTATGGGCGTTCCCAGGATATTTTTTTTCAAGGTGTGTGCGTGGTGGTGGTGGTGGTGGGGGGGGGGGGGGGGGGCAAAACGTGCAACCAACAGCCACTTCCAGCAGATCTAGCGGTCGTCTAGCGGCAGATCTAGTCGTGACGACTTCTATGTAAAGAGGGCAATTTCCAAAGTGACCTTGGAGCTCCAGGGGACGATGCCCCCCTTCCGTACGCTCATGTGCACACTGAAGAATCGAATCTAATTACATCGATGCAAACATCAATGTTCAGAAGAAGAGAGCATGTGTTGATGGAGCCAACCCATGAACTACAAAACCTCGACATTACATATCCACTCCCTCAACAAATTTACAAATATTCTCGTTTTACGAACCCCCAACTGACCAGTGAAGCCAGCGGTAAACAAAATGAAAAACTGGCTATGTACCGTATTTTCACGGGTAATAGCCGCACCGCCGATACACCACAGGCCACTGTTTTTCCAGCACTGAGGAAAACTTTTGGCGCATAAACCGCACCGCCAGATAAGATGCGGCTTGTACGCCGGAATAATATCACAATGAACGCAACGGGATAGGCACGTAAATGGTACACGAATTGGAAAGAGATTTATTTGTGCAAATGAAAGAATTCTCAACATTGACAAATGAGAGCACTGACTCTAGAAGTCGTATCTTCTCTTCGTGTTGTCTTGGCACAGTTATTCAGTAGTAGCAATGTGCCAAATACCCCAAGTCTCTACGTTGATTGACTCTAAAAGAATCCTGGTAACTCAGAGATAGGAGAGGGGAAGGCCCGTAGGCATTCCGCGTATATGTTTAATCCTTCGATAAGCCCCCGACCTCAAGGAAGAAGGAAGAGTGATGAGAACCCCTGGTCTGCCGCCCACAAAGGCATCTGGGGCACATATATGAGGGGCTCGTTTTTGCCGGGTGAGAAGCTCCAGGAGAAACATCCCTCAGATAAGACGCATCACCGCATAAGCCGCAGTGGACCCCCGGGAACCTTTTTAACAGATAAGCTGCGGATTGTACGCGTGAAAATAATAGGGTGGCTGCCATTCTGGACCTTGAAGTGGACAACAGACCAGAAGATGCCAAGCACAAGCAAGCGTGGCTATCCTGAGGTCCACAGTGGTTTAAACCCAAACTTAGGCATCGATGATATCGACAGTGCTGAAAATGCTGCTGATTGTTCTGCATGGTACATATCCAAGATACAATGCATAATGTTGAAAATAAGATTGCCATAATTCTGGACAATCTCCCTTCGTGAAGTGGTGCATCAATTATTATGGCTTGTGAACTTTGGCATTTTGATGTTTTGTGATTTAGTGTACTGATGTTTTTTGATGATGTGTTTTCAACGTCTACAAGTCAAACCAGCCTTTGATCAAATTTTCTCATCAATCTCTCAATTCGCGAGCGGTTTCAACAAAACTTTACCAACATTTGTAATGAACCTTTACAATAATAATAGGCCCTATGTTCATGTAGCGCTACGTCTAAATGTGCACGAACCCCAGTCTCGCATGGCTAATGTGCTAACTCAATGCCTCATTAGGCGTATATTCTCCATAGTATGTGCCATTTCTCCTTCACAAATACTGGCAGCAACAACTGATCCAAAGACTACACTTACGTCTCTGTCATGCATGCTTCTGCCAAAGATGAATTCGCCTCCCTCAATGTCGCCATTCAGAAAGACGACAGAACTGAAAAACATGCAGAAAGGTTTCTTTTAGCAATTTTCCATTCTTCCAGCACATGGAAACCTATTGCAGCCTATTGAGCAGCACGATAAGCCTGATCCGGGCTGCTCCACTATACACAGGTGACTTCACCATTGTTCAGCCATCGAGGTCTGGCTCGTGGGAACTGTCTTTTTCTCCACCCAAACCCTGTGCATGCGGTGTTACATTGAAAAAGGGGATATGTCCTGCTTCTGGATTTTTTCCAATTTCTGCAAGTCACACACCCAGGACATACATGTAGAGTAGACACATACATATATATGTTACACATTTTGCATTTGCATTATTCGAGGAAACCCAGCTGCAATTACTTTATCAAATATTCACTTGAAGTTTTCTCCATTTGGGATTCTTTGACGTATCCCCTTATTGCATACAGAGGTTCAACTGAAGTCAACAAGTCAACTGCATGGTTAGCACACACTTCACTTAGTACCAGTGACCAGTCAAAATTTCTAAGATATCTATACAGTTCAATATAATTTCCTCATTTATATATGTAGTGTGTCCCTTCAGAACGTTTGTGAATTTGTGAAGGAAGTTGGAAGGAAACAGAGATTGGCGCAGAATATATAGAGCTCTGGTAAATAAAATTTTTTGCTGTGTTCGAGAATTCTTGTTGTGTCGTCTCTCTCCCTCCCCGTTTCGGGTACCGCCTCTCTCATGATAAACATTGGCATGAACAAGAGGTTCATACACTACTTCTGTTAGGGGAGACAAGTTACACAAAACAAAGTCCAAAGTGTTACCAGCGACATTTGCAGCATTTTGTGTAATGGTTCCCAAAAGTAGCACGTTCGTATCACGCACTAAAAAAATATATGTTGGAAGCACCTTTCGCATGTCTTTTATGTAACGTTTACATCCTTTACGTGCTTTACGTCTATACATAATGTTCTGTTGTAGGGCTTACCTGTAATCTCTCCAAGTGTATGCAGGACTCTCTTTAGTGCACCTTCCCGTATTCTTTTCGAAATTACAGTTGTCTCCATGGACTGGATGACTCATGTCATTCCTCCCCTCTTGTGCCCCTAGAAAAAATGCATCTAGAGACCTTAAACTAAGACAAAAAAAAGAAAGAATGCAGTCATGCTTCATTATTATGGACACTTCCGTCCCTTGGCTGAAACTGTCCACAAAGCGAGTCATACATGTTATCGAGTATTACAGAAAAACCAAACAAATACAGGGTGTCCCAGCTAACCGCGAACATATGTTTAAAAAATATATATATCACATTTTCCAAGACGAAATCAATTGGAATATAGCATATGCTGAAGGGCACTCCTTAGGAGGGCATTAGCAAAGTCCTGAGGCAATGTCTTAATGAACTTTCATTACTTAACTTTTTAATTATAAATGCTACGAAGTTGTCCCAATGAGAACATCTCTTCCTTTCGGTCACCAGATATCGTAGCCGTTTCCAGAACAAAAATCCGTTCGATAGATCTCCCGCAATCCATTCGTGAAGGAACACCATTTTTTTCTTTATTTTGTTCATTGCGCATCTTAGGAGACGCGTCTTTCCTTCACCCCCAATGTGAGAGGGTGAATGAGCACGGTGCCGCCTCATGCGTCGAAGATTAGCTTGAGACAACTTGCGGAAACAAAACAAAAACAAACGATCGGAACCTACTGGCCTTATCTTGGGTTGTGTTTTCTGTTTTCTTTTAATCTTTTTCCAGGACGCAAGAGGCGATAGTGTGCTCTTTCTCCCTCTCACATTGGGGGTGAAGGAAAGACGAGTCTTCTAAGAAGCGCAATGAACAAAATAAAGAAAAATGGTGTTCCTTCGCGAATTTTTTGCAGGCGATCTATCGAACGGATTTTTGTTCTGAAAAGGGCTACGATATCAGGTGACCGAAAGGAACAGATGTTCTCATTGGGACAACTTCGTAGCTGTTGTAATTAAAAAGTTAATTAATGAAAGTTAATTAATACATTGCCTTAGGGCTTTGCTAATGCCCTCCTAAGGAGTGCCCTTCAGCATATGTTATATTGCAATTGATTTCATCTTGGAAAAAGTTATATATAGTTTTTAATAATATGTTCGCGGTTAGCTGGGACACCCTGTATATTGAAGGAGGAAAGCAGTAAATGGGGTTTGTTCACGTGCACGATGTGTAACTCAAAGTGGGTAAAATCTCAGTAACGTGGAATGCGTGCTGCTGGTAGCCATTCTCCTAAAACAAAATTGATAAATTAACACACCACTGCATAGCATGCTCCTATAGCCAACCATCGTCCCGAGTGAGATATCGTTCTCGCTCCTGATTTGTTGAAAACTGAAGGCGTACGCCTTTTTTTTTTTTTGTACAATTATGCATAAGACCCGGGTTTTCCGCGATTCTGCAATTCCGCGAAATTTCGCAGAGTCCGGAATTCATCGCGGAATCCTTCGTTTGGCACGGAATTTCGCGGAATCTATTGTTTTGCTCTAAATATTGCGGTGTTTTGCACGGAATTTTGCGGAAATCCGATTGGGTCGAAGAACGCGATTGGCGCGATGTGGACAGTTACTATACGATGTGCAGCGTCTCAGGAGAAGTATTGCACGCTCACGCAAAAGAGCATCGATAGAAGCGCGTGCTGTGCAGGCTCCCAGCTGCTCCAAGGTACACGTGACCCTTCGACATGCCGTATTTGCTCGCATATTTTGCGCCATCGCATAATTCGCGCACCCGCGTTTTCGCGCGCGTATATCTGGCACGCGCGACTCAGCGACCGTGGCGATTGCTTTTCGTAACGCCGTCAGTGCTACGGAAGTTATTACCGTGGATTTGTTTGTTTTGCGCACACTTTCGGGTGGTGGTCCACTGACGCGATGGACGATACTGTCGCTCGAACTACAAAACGCGAAAGAAACGCTGGACAAACACGCTATGACAAACCTCAACACAGACAAAGTTGGTGAACATAGCGTGCTTTCGGTTGTCGAGTGCGATTCCAGCATCGTCTCGGCTAGAGTCTCTACGTATAGTCTCTAGTCTCGGCGTATTTCACCGGGAAAAGAGCGGCAAAGTGGACCGGCATTTTGCCTCCCGGCCGTCGGCGGTTGTGCGGTATTTGGTACGTCTTTCGCGCTTGCGCAATGCAGTGATAACGTCACTATCGGCTCTACCGAGACCCTATATGACCGGCATTCTAAAATGTTCCCCCCTGTCCCCCCTCCTTTCTGCTGTTCTCTCTCCATCTGTCCTCATCTGTACACCGCTCATAGCACCAGTTGCTTCGCGGCGCTAACACAAAAGTAAAAAAAAAAAAACTAAAATATTGAAATTTTGCATCGTTTGAATATCGTAACGCACGTTCCCGCGCAATTTGCGCACCCCCAACTTGTCCTGTTTTATTTTGGAGGAAAAGTGCGCAAATTATGCGAGTAAATACGTTAATTGGGTTTCGGAACGTAACGAGGTAGCGGGCTTGAATTTAGCGTTTATTGCGATTAGGTGTTTCTCAGTTCCTATAAACTCTGTATATGCTGAAAGACCTTTCAGCAGTTATAAAATTATTGTAGACGACAGACGGCATTTGCTGTCAGAGGAGAACACAAGATATCATGTAATGCTGAACCACAACAGTGCTTTGAATCTCTAAGATTATAAAATACTTTCTGTTCCCGCATTATCCAAGAACATAAAGTGTTTCCCGTTTCATGCAGCTGTTGACTACTTGCCGCGGAAATTCGAGGAATTTACAAGTCAGTGCCGTGGAATTTTGAATTTGCCGCAGCAGAAAACCAGGGGCCTTAATTACACATAATTGCGTAAGGCCTCCCATTTTCAACAAACCAGGGGCGAGAACGGTGTCATTCGGGATGATGGTTGGCTAGGAGCATGCCATGCTGCGAGGTTCACTTTTAAGAGTGCATGACAGCTGTGATGGTGATCTTGATATGCCTGTGCACTCATCTAATTCAATTGTCAACTCTCCAGACAAGTTATATGACCATCTCTGTGGCTGGAACATACTGTTCAGAGCTATTTGTCCACCCTTTGTTTTGTTCTCCGAAAAAGCTGTTCCTGCGTTGCACGCAGCAAAATGTTTGCTCAATGACGGGCAAAGTTATCTTGATACCGATGCCATCCACACATAGAGCCCTATATAGGTTTAGCACCCTATTGCACTGTCCACTGTCCGAAAAGCGAGTTCCCATAGCTACACCGAAAAAGTTTGGTCACCATATAAATCGTCTACATTTTGAGTCGTCCATATTAGCGAGGTCCATATTAATGAGGCACGAATGAACGCGTACGCTTCCATACCTGGAAGTGCCTCACGGCAGGCGAGGTGCGTGTAGGAGTAGTACAGCTCCCGTTCAAGTTGAAAGTAAGCTTTTATATAAGCACGAACACGCTCCGCCAATTTCAACAAGACACGTGGTGCCTCTGGCTTCAGCTGACCGCTTGCAATGAGCTGCAAATGAACGAGAGTTATCCCAAGTTTGCAATGTGACCAAGGGTGCAGGATGTCTCTCACCACAGAGGGAGGGGGAAGTTGAAGTACGAAGGAAAGGTACATCAAGAACATTCGATATACCATAACAGATGAATAATAATAATACAATAAAAAATATGCAGTGCAGAATTGCTACAAATATGCTGCTGGAACACAGCTTCACCTTACACAGGCCAATGCTAGATTTATAGGTGCAGACAAGGCATATAGTGTATTTGGGGGGAGAGAAACAAGGGTGAGAACCTTCCTTTTCCAGTCCCCACAGACCGCGTCCCAAAATATTTTTCTGGCTGCCCCAGTCGAAAATCACAAGCTGAAACCATTTGGAAACTGAAGTGGTCCCATCTAAGCTGGCTTATAGAACAAACCCGAGCAGAGACCAGCTCAGATGTATCCACCTGAAACCAGCTTTGATGGATCCAGCTGGAACCAGTCGTAATGGATCCAGCTGGAACCCTTTCAGCTGTATATTATCCAGCTGAAAACCAATTGTACATGGACTCCAGTTCTACTGGAACCCAACTGGATATTATTCAGCTTAAAGCAATTGTACATGGACTGCAGTTCTACTGGAACCACCTAAGCTGGCCTCCCGTGATAAGCTGGAACACATTAAAACCCACAAGAACCAGTCAGAACCAGCATGACCCCCAACTGGTTCCAGGTTGTGATTTTCAAATGGGGTGCCATTGATATGAACCACCATGGGTCAGGGGTCATGCAGATAGGCCCCCACCGTCAGAAGCCCGGTACTGACACAGGTAATGGCCAGGCTCACATGACGTGAATCAGACAAGGCCATATCTATACCCTTATGGCACCATCGCACAGAAGGCGACAGACAAAATCGCTCTACACTGAGTCACGTCTTTTAGTTGCCACTCACAGGGGTTTTTATCGATTATAATGTAATGTGCCCATGGCCACACTGCAGTCACAGAGCTGTTTCCAAGACACAATGATAGAGTTTCAAGGTGATTCACCTGTGCTGCCATCTCAGGTGAGAAGCCTTTGAAGAGTTCGAATTTTGAGAAAGGCTGTTCCTTCCCATCGTATCCATTTCCCCTGACAGTCAAATTCTGAAATTACAAATCGTTAATAAAGTGAAAGCTCGGTGTAGAATAGACATAAGGAATGTCATTTGGTGCACGCAGTGTTTCATTGAGAGAAAACCTGCGAAGGAAGACTCTTAAAGCATATCTGAGGAACATGCATATGAAAAGTTCCTGAGGAGGAACTCATCAAAAGAAACACATGGAAAAAGAAAAACACTGCACTATGCCACAAGCAAAAGTTTCAGAGTTATTCATTCTTCGGATACTTCATTGCTTCGCATGTTAGGATGATGATTTGGACTAAGACTACCATATGCATGTCACGATACAAAATACTCTACATGTGTACCGTGGCTTGGCAAGTCGATCATTTGAGAATCCCATTCCGCTTTGCGGCAAATAAAATACCCCAAAAGATAGCTCTGGCCATGGTAGAGACGAACCATTATGGATGCAAGGTAACAAAATAGGAGGAGATGGGGCTTGCCTATTTGTGTGTTCACCTGGTGGAGAAATGCGGACTGTAATCACCCAGGATATTGTAATAAATATGAGTAAGTACTGCTATCCCATTCGAAATAAGACACTGGTTGCAGCATTTGAGCCGCTGTCACAACATGCATGCGCAGCAAGAGTATACCGAATGTAGTCTTCTTACTCATAGAACTGCCACAATGATTACTGAAATCAATGTGTCTCAAAACGACATATGGCTACACCTCGTGTGTACAGTCATCTCAAAGGAAAGCTTTTTTTTTCTTCACTTTTTGACTTTTTTTTTTCACGAATGTGTGTGCATATGATGTCGCATGCAACTACCTTTGGAGCTTTGGTAGCACGAAAAGGGTAATACAAATATCAACTTGTATTACTCTTTTGAGTGCTCTCCTATTGTCCGCAGCTGCACACCACCATGATTATGATATTGACGGTGGTATGGTAGTTCAAGCTCTTCCACACCACTTGACTTCAACAGAGCCTACATTGCCACACTTGTTACAGACTTGGGGTAAATATTGTAAGATGCAGGTCCACAACCTGGGAGAAATTCACCTCTAGTGAGGAAATTGAGGGTTACGGGGTCAGACCCGGAGATACTAATGTCCCAGCGTACTTTCATGTCCCCAATTCCCGGGATTTCCCCCAAGGCCAAACCTGGAGATTTTAAGATAATAGATGTTCGCTTTGTTGGGTTAATTATCAAAGAACACTAGACAATGCTAGACAACCACATGACCCACATGAACACAGCCTCACAAGAGGGCAGCAAAACGTAACAACATAGTTCCACACCTGAGAGGCGGTGTGTGAAACTGGGAGAAACTGAAAGAAATATACCTTTCCAAACATCTTTTCGGGTATCTCCCTGTGTCACCAATTTAGACACATGAAAACAGATATGGCCACACGGGCCTAACCTCGTCACTACGGGAACAATTTTGATCCCTTTGGCTTGCATATCCAATGGTATGTTTTGCAAAATATTCTGCTCCAAACTACATGCTGACATGAACATCGTCTAGTTCACACACAATGAACTTCCACGTAATGTACATTGCTGACAATGCTTTACATTTTGTAATTACATATTTGACTTGGATAGTGTTCATAAGTTCTTACACCAAAATTAAATTAGGAAGGGATTTCCCATAAAATTTCGGTTATTGCTCAATACAGCTTGACTACCAATACACGTACCCCCCACCACCACCCCACCCCGCTCCCCAAAAGGTCGATTTCTGGGGAAATTATTGAAATGAGGTGGAGCTCCTTTATGTGCTCCTGATGTCACCATGTAACGAGACTACTGGTTGTACACCTACTCTACTGCACAGTAGAGCTCTGCACGGGACAACTTTTCCGGGCCTGCCCCGGCCTGGGCGCATAGAAAAATGGCCCGACCCGGCCCTTCCTGTTTCTATGCAGCCCGGTCCGGTGGCCTAGTGAGTAGGGCCCGGCCCGGCTTGATGACTCAGCGAATAGAGCCCAGCCTGGCATTCCCAGACGCTTATCAAACAAATTTATAAGTGAGTTTATAAGACAAGAAAACAAGACCGCAAATGTACAAGAACTGGCGGTTTAACACCGCTACAGCACAAGATCAAATTAAATCTGGAATGCAGGCAGGCAAGAGTGTTATTGTTACACTACAAGTTTTTGTGGAGGTAGGGGATGTTGTCAACAAACTCCTTCTCCCAATCCCCACTCCTCTCACCAAGCTTTGTGAACGTGATTGTGAGATACGTGGGGAGACAGGAGCAATGTGAAGGGGCTTTGAGAAGGTTTGTTTGAGAAGGAGTTAGATGCATGACCCGGCAGAGCCAGACTTTCGGAAACATATTTGACATCCCGGCCCACAGTGCTGGCGTATTTTGTCGGCTCCGAGCATACAGCCAACGAAGGCCCAGCCCGTGCCGGGCCCATGCAGGGCTCTACTGCACAGGCTTAGGCTTACACGAAAGCCCGAACCCGGCTCGTGGGCTGGGCAGGGCAAAACTTTCCTTTTACAAGCCCAGGGTGGGCTCGAGTTTGACCACTATGGGCCCGGATCGGTACATTATCGGGCCTAGTTCGAGCTCAAGCCTGTGTTACCCCACTGTTAGGTAGTAACGCTCAACTTTTACAGCAGGCTACAATGGGCAGTGCTGGGTAACCTATAAGTTCCTTTGGCTCAGGCCGGGCCTGGACCGGAAAATCTAGAAATTCTTCGGGCATGGGCCAGGCCCAGATCGGGTCAGGTATGGAGCCATAGGGTCTGGCCCGGGCGGGTAAATCGAAGGAAAGCCAACGCCTCGCCCTAAGGACACAGCCCGTTCGGTGCTCTAACCTGCACATCTAGCCTCTCTCCATTTTTGCCAGCAGGGTCCCATGCAGTGAAGCACCACCTCATCTACAAAACATAGTTGTCTCGCGACGTAAAGCCTCGAATTATTATAACCTACAAAAAGAACAGTTTATGATGACTCTGAGTCACCGATGACGATTATTCTGGCACAAAAGCGGTTATGGCCTCTTTCAGTCACAGTGTTTGTCTCAAGGTTCAGGCTTCTTTTTCTATTTTTTTCCACCACAACTTTCCACGCAATCTGTGTGAAACGTGCAATACAAATACAAAGGTCATTCAAGATTGACAGAGACTTTTGCTCGAGAAAAATCAGTGAGAAAACGTAATTAAAACTTTCGGAGAACAAACTGAGACTCTTTCTCAGGACAGCAGCATGTGCAGCGGCAGCTATCATGGAGGCGAGCAGTGTGTCCGTGGAACAGCGATGCATAATCAAGTTCCTTGTAAAGGAGAGAAGATAGGTGCAGACAGTTTGGCGAAGGATGGGATGTGATGACAAATGAACCACATGGACATGTTCGTCCGACTGCGGTCATGCCAGTGGACATCACAGGCATTGAGAAAGCCATCCTCGAGAACCGGCGAGTAGCAGTTTGGGACATTGTGGCCAAGCGTAACATTGGTGCTGGCAGTGTGGAGACAATCATTCACAAGCACCTGCTGTTCTGGGAAGTCTGTGCAAGATGGGTTGCCCGACACCTCACTTGTGACCAAGGAGGAGCACGGATGGCACTCTCTGAGCAGCTGCTGAACCGGTTTCAGTCCGAGAGGGACAAATTTTTGCAATCAATCGTCACATGTGACGAAACATGGATGTATCATATCACCCCAGAGACAAAAGGAAGCAGCATGGGATGGCGACATAAGACTTCCCCGCTTCCAAAGAAAAGCAAGATGCAGCCGTCTGCTGGGAAGTCGATGGAACTGTCTTCTCGGACATGCAGGGTGTCATCCATGTGGACTTGTTGAAGCAAGGGGTCATGATTATTGCCCAGTACGACTCCACATTGATAAAGGGTACAGTGTGAAATGCAATTCGCAAGAAAAGGTCTAGGATGTTGTCTGTAAGGGACATATTCTTCATGACAATGCCCGGCCTCACATGGCGTATTTGACGGTAGCAATCCTGGCCAAAATGCACTGGGAGGTTTTGTCTCATACCAGACTTGTACGTAACGCATTACAAGTAATTGCGTTACTAGTAATCCATCACTTTTTGGAGTAATTTTGTAATTAATCGATTAGTTTTCTGCACAAGTCATTTTTAAAGTAATCTCATTTCAATTTTCAGTAATCTGTTACTAGTAATCGATTACTTTTCCAGTAAAGTAGCTGCTGGTCTCCGACTCGGAGTCCTACAGTATTGTAAAATAATAATTATACAAACCTTCGCAACCTCAGTCAACCTTCCGCAAATGTCATTCAAACGTCTGCCGCACGTTTGACACAAATTGTAAATAGAGCCCTGCATACAGTGTGTGTCTGTTTGGAGTGGCCTTGCATGTCTACCATTACTCTCCATGTTTGGCATCACTGCGACACCTGCATTTAGGCACAGTAACCATAGTCAAAGCAATCCAAAGTAACGCTCAAAGTAACGGTGTTACTTTTATGCGCATTACTTAATTACATTTTTACTCGAGTAATTTGTAGCGGTAAAAAATTACTTTTGCCACGAGAGTAACTGTAACGGTAATCAATTACTTTTTTCAAGTAACGTGTACAACTCTCCCCCGTACACCTTACTGCCCTGATTTAGACCCAAGCAATTACCATTTGTTTGGGCCCCTTAAACAGCACCTTGGAGGAAAGACGTTCCACATAGATGAAGCTCCGCGGAAAGATGTTCTGCAGTAGCTACGACAGCATCGCACTTCTTCCTACGCCAATGGCATCAAAGAGTTGTCACAGCGATGGCAGCGGTGTCTAGCTGCACACGGTGAACATATTTTGAAAAACTGATGTAGTTTGGTGCTTCCCAAATTTTCCATCGTATTTAAAGAAATAAAAGTAACGGTCAACCTTGAACAACCATTGTACACTACGCTCAGTCCTGTCCTGTCCTGTTTCTCTCCTGTATGGTTTTGTCTTCGTCCCTTAGTCCTCAGGCCCAGAGAGATGCTAAGTTCCTCATAAATACATTGCTTGCCTGGGCTTTAGGTATGTTGCTTACTGATTCCCCCTCAAGACCAGTTTGTCACTAATCTCACGAGTTGTTCACCTGCCCCTACCAGTATCATTTGCCTTGTGCTATATTGCACCTGTGATCACATAGCTTATGTGGTTATGGATTCAGCGGGCATCATTATTGTTGGATTGGGTATACGTGATGTGTGCTCTGGTGAGCCTTTCAAGAAACGTTTGTCACCACAAGATTAACAGTTGTTGTTCCTTACCCTGTCAGCTGCCTCATGTACGATAAAAAACCGTGCCCTTGAGGCCTACAGTAACAAGAAAGAGACACCGAACAAAGTTCACTGTGAGAGTAAAGATTCAATTGAATTGAAAATGGAATGAAAAGTTCAATCAAAAATGGATGCACATGCCACCTGGTACAATAATAATGGCCTTACTTCACAGTTCACTACTCCACCAACCAAAGGTAACGCAGTATATTTCACAAAAGGCAGAATTACATGAGAATATTTCTCCATATATTTCTAATATTTCTCATATAGCTGTGCACATTTGCACTCCTCCATTTAATTTGAACATAGGTTTTCTATTTGAAACCTGATTAAACATTTGCCTTCCTGTTTTTCAAGTAGTACTGATGTAAAGAAAAAGAAGAAGAAAGTCTTTGCTCTTTGCACTGCCCTAATTGCGAGGATATAATTTTCTTGGACATGCACAAACATATGAGCAAAGAACACTCACTTAGTGTGTCTACTACTCCTACTGATTAGTAATGACACAGCACAAAAGCACAAGCCTGTCATCTAGTAACCGCAGTGTCTTGCGTGTTATCCTCTCCATACTTACGCGGCCCATTTGGAACAGCATATCGCACTCTTCCTGGGATACAAAACCTTCAGCTTCAAACCTGGATGTACCCTTCAGCTTTGCTTCATCACGAGTGATAGTGATGCCCTTTCCAAGATCTGTTTCTCCGAGATCAGCTCGAGCTTGCAACAGCTGTTCCTAAAACATGCAAGAATAATTTCTAAAAAAAAATGGATTCCTAGGCAAAGCAGTATTTTGGAATGGCTTCTCATTTCTGTGCACCAGTGTGTCCCAAACTGTGGGTTGCGACCCCCAGGAGGTTCGTGACCAGCAGGGGGTTATGATGAAATGTCTCGCACACTTAGGGTTGCCACCAGGCCGGTATTATACCGGCAGGGCCGGTTTTGCTCGCTCTGCCGAATGCCGGTAGGAAGGTGATACCGGCAGCCTTTTGCCGGTATTTGTGGCTCAACACCTTTCATAGGGGCTTTTACGGGGTTTTCCTTTCAACATTCCACTACAGCTTGAATAAATCTGGAGCACAGACCCAACTCCGTAGTCACCAGTCCTTTTCTTAGTTATTCATTATTATTATTATTATTGTCTTGAGCGAGTACGCTCGTTCTTTCTTTCTCTCTTTCTGTATACTCTCCACCCCTCGCCCACTTTCCCTTTCCCGCGAACATTTCCTCCTTTCCCTCTATTCCACCTCCTCTCCCTCAGCCGGTATTTTTCACTACGAAAGGTGGCAACCCTACGCACACTTGAAAAATGGGACAGCGAATGGGGTCCTTAGACCAATGCTCCACCCACTATTCTGAGTCACAAAAAAGCCTGCCCTAGCAGAACCCGAGGTATTACAAACAAGCTCACTTTAGTGAATAGGAACAGCCATTCCTGCTGACATGCTTTTTTGTTTCTTTTTGCAATGATTCCTATCCCAGCTGATTCACTCTGACTAGATTAATTGCCAAATTAAATCTCTGCATCAATTCTATATATTACTGGTGTCTGCATTAAAGCACCGCATTTCCCGCAAATAAGCGCCGACATCCGTTTGGAAGTTGCCCACTAATCAAAAAGCACGATAACAGTTCGAAAAATATTACAGTTTACTGAAACCTGAGCATTCGTTAACACCAAGTCCGTATTTTGCTTCCGAGCCCAAACTTCGAAGGTCGTCCTGCCGCCACTGAAGAGGAAGTACGTCACGGAAAATCTTAAGCACCTGGGCATTTGTTGTCTGCTTCCACGCATGGAAACGAAATGGGAGCCCGAAAAACGGCTCTGAGTTTCACGTTCCTGGGTGCGCGAGTGGAGCTTGTGTCGCGTTAAGTGAGTAGAGTCTGAAACACTCGCACCCCTGGGGCGCCTACTTAACGCACCTACTCACTGTCTCTCCTACCTTCAACTCATGCAGTCACGCATTTTGTCACTACGTTGTAACAAACCGCTTTGTGTGTTTATGTGTCCTTAATTGGCATTTCCATGGTGACAACTTGGCTACATACACATACTACAATACTATACCAATGCTATAATACATACATTTTTTTAGCGAGTTTGAAGAGCCATTCAAGAAGGTACAATCGGCAGATAATGCTTACTTTGAGTAATGCTCTCAATTTCATCAATTTATTTCTTTCTTCCTGCAAGGGTTTCAAATACTGCAGCACTTCCTGAAACAGAAATAACTGATCAATTGAAAGAGGTACCAACTCATGCAGCCCTGTGCAGTTGCTCATTATTGTAAAAGTACCCGTCTGAGAAAGTACCACTCCCGCTGAATCCGTTGTCGTTGGTCGTCAAATGCTTTCTTCACTAAGACATCCAGGTCTTTTGGGTAAAGTGAAGGCTTTGTATTCCAAGACGCCCCTTGGAGGCGATTACCTGTGGAATACAGGTTGTATTGTATGCCATTAAGGTGTACTTCCAGTAATTTATCCAGACTCCCCCCTACATCCCCCAAAATGTTCAGCGGCACCCCCTAACTTTTTCACCTGTGTACCCCCTACAGGGGGTGCCCTTGCGATTTCAGCTTTACACACATGTCGGTAATGATATGTTAAGCTGTAATGACGTAACTATAATAATGGCCCCCCCCCCACCAATTTTTTCCAACACCCCTCCATGCTTGGGATTCTGGATAAACCACCGTAGTACTTCTCAATACGAGATGAGGCTGACAGAAGAAACAACACACGAAAGGCCAACTGCAGGAGAGACTTATAAAGCTTGGTGTTGTTTGGGGAGTTTTCACGTAGTTGGCTCTGCCCACATTCGCAGGGAGGCTGGGCCTTGTCAAGCACACATCTGTTGCTTTTTGCCCAGTCCCCCCTAGCACCATGTTTTGGTGCAAGATAAACTGAAACTGAAACATTGCCACCTCTGTCAGAGCTATGTGGCACAGCACAAGGAAGGGAACAGATGTTTTGCATGAAAGGTGAGTCCCATCCAATGAGATCATGAGGAAACACAAGGAGTATCCAGAAAGTAAATTCCAATTGGCTATTTCAAAAACACAAAAATCTGTCTTCAAAATGTTTCACTTTCACTGGGTTTCAGATTTCTACGCAGTTTCTACCAGCGTCGAGGCACTTAAGGGGCATAAAGGGGATCAGTTGTTGCATCCCCGCATCACATATCACTCGTGAGTCTCTCACAAGTTGGGATGGGCTTAAATTTTATGGCTACATTGAACATATACTACAGCGCAATAAAGCAGCATTAGCTCACTGAAATTTACTTTCAGATTGTTTATGTATGTTACCATATGCATTTTTGAAAGTACAAATTAGAGCAGAAATAGGCAAAGTGTCCCTTAGCTCGGGAAAAAACAGAACACAAAATGAGCAGCACAAGACATATGATAAGATAGGACGACTTTGCTACGCGACATATCATACTTCAGAAGCAGATGGAGCAACACTGCGATGTCTGAAATCATTAAATACTAACCGGCATATGGTCACCACACGTGAGTTTAGTGGTTTTCCCACAGGAAAGGAAGATATCTGACAGTTACCGAGAGAACACAGCAGGAATGATGTGAAGCATAATGTCTGTATTAAATGCACTTACTATAGTAGTAACAAATCTGAAGGTTCTCGTATGCCGCAGACAAAAGTCTGGGATGGTGCGTCCCATTGAAGTGTTCTAACCACAGTAGACATCCAGTCTTACATTCCAACTCAGATATGGCATACCCTGGAAAGAATAAACATGCACCTCGATCAGGGAACTACAAGGTTGAAAAACAAAGTCACGTGCAACTAAATGTGCTTTCTCTCTCTCTTTCTTCTGTTCAAGCAACAAAGGGGCTCATGATCTTTTTTTTTGGGGGGGGGTTCTCCCCCCATAGATCAACGACTGGTTTCTGCCTATTTTCATCCAGTTGCATGTTCCACTACCCAAAAAACTACACACGCAATACCTACGTGTAAAAGGCAGCGTAAATCTCTTCCGTGGATCTGATGGAAGGTTGTTGTCTTCGCAAGCTGCCCGACACTCTTCGAGTGATCCGAATAGGCTTGAAACAATTTCCTCCACCTGCTCACAAATAACTGTGTGGTTCTGCACATTACATGGTGCAGCAAAAATGAATAACTGGACCAAACTATTGCTAACATTGAGAGCACAGCTGAAAGGACACATTCTGTTTTATACCATTACTGTATACAATAACTTAACTGTGTGATTCTTCTGCAAGAAAACGCTGCTTGGATGGTAGCCGGGGTATGCACCTTCTGAACCATGCTTACCCTTTCCAGGTTGATTAGAGATATTCGCCTGCAAATGTGTATTACTATCTGGTAAAAGGCCTCATCAGTGTTGACAGTCAAGTACAGGGAAAAGACTTGAACCTTGCCAATGCGCGCATATGAAGTCTACCCTCCTTTGATAGAGGGCTCATACTGTCACTTGACATGGGAAGCATCATATTCTGAATTATTCGTTCGAACAGTATCAGGCAAAACGTTGTGGGCTTTGACAGCAGTGGCAACGCCTCAATAAGCAGACGTCGCGTCTGCTCCGGATGTTCATTTTGAGAAGTGTGTCAAGGTCAAAGGCCGCGCACTATATCAAATGCAGCAATTTTCACACTTGCCTGTTCAGTGCAGAGGCGAAGGCTGTCGTACGAAATCTCGTCTGCGAATTCAATTACACGCTGTGGGGTATCTGGCACATCGAGAAGCTTCCGTTGACACTTCGCCCGACAGGCGTATCTGTCCAACGTCGCATAACCATACTGGTCAAAGTCGTCCTTGTGCATGTCAGGGCATTTTTGGCTACAGAAGACCGCATTCGCAACCATGTTGTTGTAGTCCCTCGAAATGTTTTCCATGCCGGACACACATTCTGCTGCACGCGAAAATAAATACGCTTCTGCATAAGTAGACTGGTCAGATCTCTTCGTTTTACAAGCCACCATCATTACAGCGCATAGTTGACAGACAGCTGCTACAGCGAAGTGGCGAAACATACAGCTTTTCAGGTACATATTGCAGAACCATATTCCCGCGTGGGCAACCGTCGGTGACCGTGCCAAAGCGTGTAGGCCGCAGCGGGCGACGCCGCTTTTTTCGGGAGCGCGCGCATTGGTCGCGTGACGGCGTGACGCAGTTCACGCGGTAATTTAAAAGTGCCTTTGGTAGTGCATTTGGGAGAGGGAGAACAAAGCGAATTCCTCTCCCCTATGTGAGGTTCCCGATCCTCTCCCGAAATATTTTTTATGTAGCATCAGTGGTTTATCCAGAATCACAAGCATGGAGGGGTGAAAGATGAAAGTCACTGAAAAGGTTAGCCAGCTGTAGGGATCGAACGCACATCTTCTGGATTACCGGTCCAGGGCTCAGGGAGGGGTGTTCGAAAAAAATGGGGAGGGGGGAAGGGGTCATTATTATAGTTGCGCCATTACAACTTAACATATCATTACCGACATGTGTCTAAAGCTGAAATTGCAAGGGCAGGTACACAGGCGAAAAAGTTAGGAGGGTTTCATTGAACTATTTGGGGGGTGTAGGGAGGGGGGAATGTCTTGATAAATCACTGTGTAGCATGCTGTCCCCTAAGACAGGACCACCCCTCAGAATAATTGTGGGTGCTCCCCAGTCTACTGTCGATCGTCGTATGCTAGTTACATATTTCCCTTCAGCCTGCCGAAGAGCTTGGTCAGGAAGAACCTGTGTGTACACACCCTCACCCCTCCCTGGGGGGGCGTTAGGTCACCTCTTTCCATGATGCTTCAATACCAAATTAGCTATGTTGTCAAGCAACACAAATGATTATTGTGCTGTCACATTAAATTCTGCAGGCAATGTCAATACTCAATGTCATGACCCAAATACGTGTGCATGTCACAAGTATGACATAACAATCCAAGCCGAGACAATGCAACAATTTCCCCAGCTGCTTGTATGCTGCATTAACAGGAAACTACAGATAGAGAAGAAAAATACAAACAGAGTTTATTCCACACACACACCTGTGGGTGTTAAAAAATAAATAGAAGTTATGGCTACACGTTCTACAGATGCGAGCTTTAATACTGAAAACTCTACTGGGTCTTACGAGCAAACAACACAGTCAACCAATACCGTAACTGTAAATATTATACCACACTGCAATGCCTAACGTAATGGGTCGCTGTTATGCTCTGAGAATGTACTTCTTACAATCAATAGTAATGCCTATCAAATAAATAATGTGAACGCAGGGCCAAAGGGGCACCACCAATGTGACCTTGATATTTTGCAGTGTTTGGGAAAAGTTCTGAAAACGAATCATATGTCACGCAGATCAATGACTGACCCCAGTCATGCCTCGATGGCCCATGTGAGGAACTAAAAATAAGTACACACCACAGCACTTGAATATTGTCGCTTTCCTGCGATTCATCGGGTCGTTGTCAAAAAGGCTTACAAAATATTTGGCAATATCTGCAACAGTACTCAAAAGGGGTGCAGAGCACTGTAATCAAATGCAACAGGTGTCCAATCTCAGAGGTTCTGTACTGTGCAGGTGGTACCTTTGGAATGGTACAGGAATGGTATAAATAACACCTTGGAACCTTTGAATAAGATAATAATAAACGTGGGATATCACTCTGCAAATATCATCACATTCAATGTCATACCTAACAAGACTTTTCCGGTTCACGAACATTTATCCGTACAACATTGACAACAAATTGATTTTACGTGTCTTCAGCACGCTTTGTGCAAGTGTCACCTTTGTACCTAATTTTGACACTCGAGCATCTCTTTTCTGCTTTGTCAGAAGGACAGGGAAACACTCGAATTTATAATTCACCTCTTCTTTTGTCTGCAATTATGAAACCTAAAGCAACAAGAGGATTGGCCAATGTCCACATGCTAAGCAAGTTTCTTGAACCTCAATCTAATTCTGCCCATCTTATTCTTGACCCACCTGACCAAGTCCGACAGAGTGTCATACTCGTTAGGCACAATCCCATCAACACTCGACTCGAAAAAGTAGAAAAGTGGGAACCAGATCCTCGTACGCTTGCTGTCCATCTGCATCAGCGCTCGGTTGTTCGCCAACGTGTGGTAGTAGAGGAACAGCCTCGTTGATATATAAAACGCGATGAACACATCAATCGAGTAGTGTTCGTGCGCCGCCAAGATGAAGAAAATGCCAAACAGGTTCAGCACCCACGAGATGGTGTGCAAAAAGTAGTAAGAACGCGGCGTGTACTCTGTGATGAAAAAGTTCAGCAGTGTCAAGACGGTCGTGTGCCCGCTGAACATGTAGTCGCCGCACGTGCGCACACCTTGTATGAGCATTCCCCCACCTTGCCAGATGAGGAAGGCTTGGTGCAGTTTTTGAGACATGCCATCCAAGTTTCTAGCTTTGCACTCGAGGTGTTTCCCTGGCACAGATAACGAGGTTATTAACATGGTGATGCAACGCAGGAGAAACACAGATCCAAAGAGGGAAAACATGCGTCGTAGCAAAATGAAACGATGCTTGTGCCAGATGAGTATGCATAGCCAGAAAGCGAACAGTACCACGCCAGTCAGCTCACACATGGCAAAAGCCCACGGTATATGCGGTACATTGTCGAGGAAGATATCGGGTAACGGGGGATAAGTTTGCATGTCCGGGACTCTGTCATGAACGACAACCATCACGATAGCAGTGATCCAGGTGACAGCGAAGAAATAAAGCATTCCGACGGCGGTCTTCCAGATCTCGGGCTTGAGATGACGGGACTTTGCCAGAACGAAGTCGTCGCCTTCGACATCATCGTCATAGTCGAATGAGACATCCGGTGAAGGAGCAGTGCCATCCGATGACCCGCCGACGCTGTTGCTGCTACGCTTGCGGCGCTTCCGTGTTGAATTCCGACGCGTGAAGCTTTGAGAGTCCAAAGAACTGAGCAATTCGGCTGGGCCCATCAGAGCTTTGACTGAGTTGATATTCTGGTATTGTAATTCTCGAACACAGATCATGAGGTTCTTGATGTCGCCCAAAATTCCGATTTCGAGGGGAGGCTTTTTCAAGTCAGATTCCGATAATGTCAGTAGAGCACGCCCATCAATAAGGTGATCTCGGAACACAGGGACGTATTTAGGAAGACGTACGGTTTCAAGCCACTCACCGACGTCTTGAACAGTCCAATATTCTGCAGACTTGTTCGCCATTGTTATCTTGGCAACGTCGTGAAGCGGTTTCTCACAAAACTTGGAGACTTTGCGTCACTCATACCCCCGACGACCTCGTAGCGCGCAGGTGAAATTTTGACGCACACAAACTTCGCGTTCTGCCATCTTGACGTGAAAATAGTTCCGCCGCCGCGCTGGCCGCGCCGCGGCGCCGCTGTTACGCTAGCGCAGTAACACAGATTGGGAAAATAGTGCGGATTCACGGTCCGTAAGCTCAATAATGAAATGGGATTTACATTAAAATTTCACAATAAACTAATTTTAAGGAACGAATATAATATAGAGAGTTAGCATTGAAGCTTGGTCAGGCATTGTATTATTCTACTAAACTAAACCGTTTCGTGCAGGTAAGTGCGGCCAGTTATTAAATGGACTTCGGGAACTCCGCGATTGTTAATGTGCGCGGTTTACAATGAGCGCAATTACGAGCGTCCCCGTCGTTGACGTAAATAAAGAAAACATTACCGAGCTATGGCCGTCATTGATGTGGGCTGTGAGGACGTCGCTTTTCGTTGCTCTCGACCTCGTAAGTACGAATACGTTTTCACTTTGTCACGTGTAGTGACGCATGAATGCTGACAGTTCGTGCTTTATTCTTAAGGAACTGAGCGGCATTGGTTCAAGAAAAGAAATTAACGCAAAGTAAGCGACCACGAAGCATTGTCCTGCTGTATGGGTTCTGATGGTCGTATTCTTGTATGCTTTAAAGGGCTGTAGATGACCGCTACAAAGCCATAGCAAGCGTTGCGGCTTCACGAGCTGTGATATCTGTGGGCCTGTCGTGTTTCCTTCACGACCGGAGAACTGAAGAAACTGGTCAATTAAAGTAAGGAGCTTTCCTTTTCATGTTTAATGGCCTTCTTTATCTAGCGGGTTTTACTCGTGAGGAAAACGAGGATTCAGATAAATCCCATTCTGTTTCGGACTTCATGCATCTGCCAGCTATTGTGGGAATAATTTCTTTTCCCACACTACAGTCTTCCTTCCTGATTATGTTAGCACGGAGGAGACAGAAGCACAGAAACGTAGAAGGACAGTCAAGACCGTAGTTGAAGAACACAAAGACAAAAAACACTGAAGACGATAGTAGATTTATTCGGTACAAGCTTTTGCACGGAGACTAGAAGAAACCACTGTCAATGTCTGCTTTCTCTTATGTCATCCACAACAAATGCTGACTAAATCCACTATTCAGCACATGTGTGCGTACTTGAAGCAGATAATGATTTATCTGACCTGTTGAAACCGTCACCTCACACTCTCAAAGCAAAATGCATCTGCTGCACTGTCAAGTTTCTGCTGGGACATGGCGTGATGCAATCCTTGCAGTGTCCATGTAAAAATGTGTAAGTGAGAAATATGTGCAAGTGAGAAATAAAAATGTGAGTGAGAAATATGGTGTGCTTCCAAAATATTAGTCTGCATACAATTTGAGTTTTCTTTGTTTTTTTGCTGCTGACAAAAACAAAATAGACTGTTGCAAGTCCTAACCTTCGTGAGGATGCACTTGCAAGACATTCCTGCCAATAGACACATTTTCACATTTGTTCTGCATGTAGCTAGCAGCTAATACGAGCAAAACTTTTTGCCCCCCCCAAGATTTAAGGTACAGACCTTCAACATTCTGGCCATGTGCAGCGAAAGCTACATTGTTGAGCCATCTTCAATACAGTTCCTTATCACCCACGGGTTTGACTTCAACCGACAGTATGCTCTAGGAGTGCCATTTTACAAGGGTAACGACAAGGTAAGAAATCCGCTCGTTCACCACAATGAAACGATAAGCAAGTTCAGCCTGTTCTGTTTATTAGGAGCAATTTCAAGAAGTCTGCTTCATATATGTTATTTTTCATTCCAACAAGTGCTACTACTACTTCATTTCTGCAGTCTTAGGGGGGGAAAACCTGGAATAAATGAAACAATTGACTAATTGAAACAAATTAACCTGGAATGAGAGAGGGCCTTGGATGCTGCCCAGTTCTACATGATAATTTTCCAAGTGTAAATGGTGTATGTATGTTGTAACAGTTAGCATTACAGATAAATTTACAAAAAAATTTCATAAATCGAGGTTTGGAGTGGGGAAGGGGAAGTTCCTTGTTCCAGAGCGCACTGTTCATAAAGCAGGGGAATTCGTAATTTAAGAGTTCATAAATTGAGGGTTGACTGTAGACAGATATAGCAATAACTAGACTAATTAGTCAGTTGATGGGGGAAATGAATTGAATTGAAATTGAAATTGAATGTCCATGGAAGTATAGGCTTAAATGTTCTTAAAGGAGTACAGAGGGCCATCCAAAAAAATTTCGGATTAAGACATCTGATGAAAGTGTGCGTGTCATTATACCGAATAGCGCGAAAGGTTTTGATGTGCGCAATTTGTTTCCCAGAAAATAACTCACACAAACGTAGCTCCGCGCCTTCACCCTTAACTCGCCACTCCAGCTATAACGAGGATGAGGAGGAATGATGCGACGTCACCGATGACGGCATAAGGAGACTCGTTCTGGTTCGCCGGTCAGTGGGGGTCAGCGCCTTGTCCCTTTGCCGCCGTAAACCTGTTTTGCCAGTTTTCCCGGAGAATTGGGGATAGGAGCGGCCGAAGCATTACCGAGCAAGGAGAAAGGCTTTATCAGAACTCCGAACAGCCGAGTAGCAGACGACAACGGAGTAGCAGACAACATTTCTCTAGGCCAATCAGCGAGCGTTCTCCTTATAGCGTCAGCGCGAGGTTCCAGGCAGATCACAGGCTGGTACTGCTCTTCACCACCGTTGCGCACTGTCGCTTTTTGCGGCGTATTTTAAATTCAATTTCCGGGATAATTATGACTCTGTGGTGTAAATTACTTTGCATGGTGCATCTTACTGGCCTACTTAACAGTTTTATAGGAAGAAAACTGGGTGTTAAAAATGACTTCTCTGCTACTTTAATGATGAAAGCTTGGTAAGCAGGCATGTCGTGAGCTATATGTTGGAGTATGAATGTACCCTGCTGTATGCCACAAAACTAAATTTTAATATGGCCTCACCAATGCCCCTGATGCTTGTAAATGTATGCACTGTTCATGTAATTAACCTCCCTTGCAGCCACCAAAAGAAGAGCCAGAAGGAATATCACTCAGGCAGTTGATTACGCAGATAGTGCTGCATAAGAAACCCATTGTACTGCACAACGGGTTTATCGACCTAGTCTTCGTCTACCAGTGTTTCTACGCCGAACTGCCCAGGTCCCTTCAGATTTTCGTTGCCGACCTTTCTGAAATGTTCTCTGCTGGCATCTATGACACAAAATTCATCTCTGAGTTCAAGGCATCAATGCCCGCATCATACCTGGAGTACGTATTCAGAAAAAGGTTAGTCATCGCAGTACACGAGAGCTCGTCGTTTTTGCACGAGCTTATTTTGTGCGAATTCAATCAATTTTATGCACGGGCTCAATTGTGTGAATTTCGAAGTTGTGCGTATATTCAGACTTTTTCTGATACCAAAGGAACTAATTCTATAGTATTCAACACAAATCCCAAATTGAATATGAAATTCTAGACACAATTTTCGAATCGAAGGGATTGTCTAGTCCAAACAGAACATATTAGAGTACAGTTCCAAAGCTGCTTGCAAGCCCAAAAATTGCCAGGAGAGAGGGTAGAAAATCAAGTGAGTACTGCTACCTACGAAGATCAGTATCCATACATGCTCTCTCTCTCTATCTGTGTTTGTTTACATAACTATTTGCTTCTGGTAAATAAATATTCATGACTGGGAAAACTGTAACACCCATAAATTTCATGACCTCGGATTTTTCACGAACCGTGCACAGGGTGCATATTAACGGACACTAAATTGAACAAATCCTGGGTGCTAAAATTTGTGGCTCAATTTGCCTACTTCCCGAAATCTCCCTTCGCATATTTGATGAAAGTGACATTGCACATTCTTGCGCTGTGAAGCAGTTCAAACGCTTTCCAGTAACATGTACAACCAACTCTGAAGGTAAAAATTGCAAATCCAGCGTAGCTTTTGGAGTGCGAGACAATTTTGTGTGCCCTTAAAGGGGCTGAGAAACCATACGCAACACGCGTAATGTATGGCATCGTTTCATACGTTGTAGTCCATGGAGCCGACATGCAAAGTACCACATTCATCACTTGAACGTTTTTTTTACTACTGGGTTTTTAAAACTGCATTTTTTTCGAGCCACCGTTGACAGTGGCGCCGAACAACGCTGAGAGACATTGGCAGACAAACAGGAAGTGACGGTGTAGGTGTGCGCACTTGCACGAAGTTCCTGAGAGACACTGTGCCGAAACCGGTCCGGCGGCAGTCTCCCTCTTTGTGGGGATCGCAGAGACGTAGCGTTTTGATGTGAACGTTCGGTACACATAGACCAATATGTACCAGGTGATTTCTTCAAAAGTTTGGAAATGGTTTCAGAACCCCTTTAAAAGCTGCAAAAATGAAGTGCTTGCAAACAATAAGGGTTTCACATCTATTTGCTTTGGTTTTAAAGTTATACCATTTGCAGAGTCCAATTATTTTGTACACGAAAGTTGCCATGTTTGATGTTTTCAGGCAGAGGGAGAGCGCTTCAAAGGAGGCCCATGGGAAGCCTTATGTCAGCGTAGACTTTCAGGAATACAATGAGAAACACCTAGTAGACCACGGCGAGTGTGCACTACGTAGTAAGCTTCCTGGCGATGCAGCTCCCGTGAGCGTGTGCAAAAACTTTGCAGTGAGTATCAGTTATAGCTGCATGTCTGTCTTAGCAATGTTTGCCACGAAGGACCTACCAATGCCTTTTCTGTTTTTATCCGCACTGAACGCATGGGTATTCCTAGGACTTTCCAGGGAAGGGCAGAGAGCTTCCAAGGGGGGCAAAGCATGCAACCAATTACAATAACCTGACCATACCATATCTCGTTCAGCAGATATGTGGGTTTAAACTGCGGTACATTTTTATTTAGCGCTATGGCTGGTGCACCAATGGAACAGCCTGTCCATCATCACACGATGTGGATGACATTTTGGATGCCGAAGCAACGAAGCAACAGAAGAGGCGTCAGAAAGTACAACATAGTAATCAACCGAAAGACAGTGAAGCAATGGGTGACGTCGACGGAGATGTCGAAGAGATGGAACATAACGGAAAATTGGACGACCACTCCAACAGCTGCGACGTGCCACCACTTGCGAAACGTACGACGGGACTTCACCGGGCGGGGTACGACGCCTTCATGACGGGCTACTCATTTGCCACGTTTCTTCTGTCGTATGCGAAGAAACGTCCGTCAGCTAAAGGTCTAGAGATTGAATACCTTGGGCTGGAGCAGATAGCCAATAAGGTGTTCCTAAGTGGCAAGTCTGTGCCACTGCAGATCCAAGCTAGTCATTTTGCAAAGCACAGTCCTCAGCATAGAGAGAAATATTCAGCCTTGTTTGGAAAGCAGTCTGAAATATCTAAAGAGCTCTAAATATTCCCGAATTAATGTAATAAATTCCTGTAAATAGGAAAATTGTGCCGCGCAGCATTCAGACATACGGCAAGTTCCACTTGTTAATCTGGCATGGTGAGACCTAATCCAAATCCACCAGCAAAAGGAGCTAACACCCGAGCCAAGAGCCTTGGCGGAAGTGGTTGTGTGGTCAAAATGTAGTAACACTGTCCTGCACTGGGTCATGTGACAGCTGTTACCCGCATATGACTGCCCGGAATTTAGGTGTTAATAACTAATGTGCCCGCACAGGCACTCGCAATGCAGATGTGAGAAAGTGCTAGCTGATCAATTCCTCACGCTAGGAACACAGTTGGCACGTTTTGATTCAGGGAACTCAACTGCTCAGAATCTTGCAAACAAAGCTGCCAGGAAATTACCACGCAAATTCACCGTAAGTTTCTAGCAAGGACAGTAGCTGACGGAAAGTATGCAATCGAGCAACGGGGAATCTGATTGCCGGTCAGGTGTGCAACCATCACACTACGCCGACATCATGCTCTCATCAAAATCGTGCAAGACAGACAGACTTGCAATCACTCTGGACACATTCTCACACATTCATACAGAGACTAAATGCGAAGCGTATGTTGCTAAAGAAATTTATTAATGGTGTGTGAAAGACGTATTAAATAAACAATGAACGTTTTGTACAATGCGGTCGTACGACGATTTTCGGGGGGTCTAGTACAAATAGTGTATACACAAGCAACAAAGCCACAAGAATCCGCACAGGTAGGACAGAGGACCGTGGTCAAACTTCAGGACAGAATGTGTTGCATTTTGGGCACGGGTTTTTCGTTATTTGTGGGGCTCTGAAAAGAAAAGCAAACACCATAGCTTTTTTTAGTATCACAGCAAATTTTATATGGTACAGTCAAACTCCTTTACAACAAAACTCAGGGGACAGCAAAAAAAATTTGCTGTAGTGGTATTTTTGTTAAAAAGGTGTTCGCTATAAAGGAGTTTGACTGTATATGCTAAAAGTCTCCCTTGTACCTTTGGGGAAGTTTTTGAAAACTGGTTTTAATCCCAGGAAGTGTAAAATAGTGTGATATTACGCCTAGGATGTTTTATAACCTGAAGTGGACTAGAACAAAAATTTCAGATGGCAGCTCCCAGAGTGTGTGGATTTCTCATATTCGTGGTTCTTTCATTTTTTTGCTCCTTCCATGGTGGTTAAACACCACAGGAGTGCTGCTCGTATTTAGACGTTACTGAATCACGCCTTGCAGTGCTCCTGGT
Organism: Ornithodoros turicata; assembly: GCF_037126465.1. Lineage (NCBI taxonomy): Eukaryota > Metazoa > Arthropoda > Arachnida > Ixodida > Argasidae > Ornithodoros > Ornithodoros turicata. The sequence goes on from NC_088204.1 coordinate 18,331,613, forward strand.
AGAGTAAAATTGTGCCGTTCATTTAACTTTGAGGTCCTTTGGCAGCGCCATAAAACAAGCTCAAACTGTATAAAGAATTTGTGCATGATTCTAAAATGTGCTGTAAAAGATGAAACATAGATCCTTGTGCTTTCAAGTTTGCCTTTTTCAAAATGATATGGAAAATTTACAGCTGTGCGAATATTCGAAATTTCGAACATGAAACATGCATCTGATGCTATTCGAATCCTATTCACAACCTACATTGAAATTTTCGAATATTTTTCGAATAGTACTGAAGCGGGGTATCACCATTCTGCAAGTGGGCTTTGCCTCATTACACCCAAGAGTTAGGTGAAGCCCACTTTACACTGTTTACCATATTCTGCCACTGAAGTCTACAACTTCTATGAGCGCATGGTCAACACTGTACCCTGGGCACTGCAGTTTCTAAAAAAAGTACACGAAATTCATAATGTAAACATAGAAATGAGGGGTTGCATACAAAGCAGGCTGCATGGAACATGTTGACTAATAGCGAATTCCACTGGTCGTTCTAGTGCAGAAAAACCTGCACTGGCCAGCGCGCGCGTGTTCCACTGGTCGTTTCAATGCAAAGCGCATCGCATTCCGCTGGTCGTTACGGGGCGACTACACCGGGCGAGTACAACACCAGTGCAACTCTGCCTGCACGGAGAAAATCGGCGGTGGAGACCGGAACACGGGAGTGCGCCCGGACGGTCCCTCCTCCGCTTTCGAATGAACATGGCGGACGAAATGGAAGTGGTTTTCGGTCTCGTTGAGGATTCCGAAAGCAGTGACAGCAGCAGAGATAGCTGTAGTAGTAGCGAAGGAGGATCGTCGTATTTGAACAACATTTACAACGAACTCTATGTATGACGTATCATCGTGTTCCTAGTGCTCGAATGAGACAGGACGCAAAACTTATAAAACAAAGACGAATACAGATAACGCTACATAACGCTACAGATATCGCTACATAACATACGCTACATAACGCTACAGATATCGAAAAGTAGAGAATGCAGCTATTTCAACTTACCATTTGTGCTGCACATTGAAAAAAGCAAACGATGCGCTTCGTCATTATCCAAGCACAGTTGATACACACCGTCCATGCTGTTCTCGGTTTAGGTTTTCGCGGTTTACCAATGTTGCCTGCCTGGTCAACGGCACAGCTGCCAACATAGGTGGCGTTGAAGATTGTTTGGGGCAGCGCCGCTGCACTGAAACCCTCTCGGATGTTCCGCTGGGCGGATTAATGTAGTTGCACTGACGGAGAGCGCCCCTCATTGTGGCGAGGGTGTTACACTGCTCTACGGTGCACCAGAACGACCAGTGGAATTCGCTATAACTCTCAGTACAGTTCATCCCAATAATGCAGTCTACCATACACAACAGAGAGGGACCCTTCTCTCACGATATGTTACACTGGGTGAAAAGGCTCAAGTTTGGAACAGAACATCATCAAATGAGCACACCACCACAAAATATTTCACCATGAGGTATTCAGAATTATTCGAACTGGGCCTTTTCTGATTATTCGAATTCGATTCGCCATCTGGAGAAATTATTCGGATTCGATTCGCAGTGCAAGTGAAATATATTCGTAAACTATTCGCAATGGAAATTTTGCTATTCGCACAGCTCTAGGGGTTCTATATCAGGTTCTATGAGGCAGGGTAAAATCTGGTGGTACCATGTGAAAGAGCAGATTTTTATGTGGAAAAGAAAATATGTGTGTCTCACATTTCACGTGAATACTGGATGCCAAGGAGCTTTGGTGAACGTTTAGCGTTTGCCAGTGCCTGCATTTGTGGCTGAATTTGCACAATCATTTTCGATTACTACCCAAACTGATGATGGTGCAAATTGGGAGCATAAAAATGGGCTTTACCACCTTAAACCCTATGTATGATACAGCCTGAAGTTTTTGGGAATTTTTTTTTCTCTAAATTCAGGAGGTAAAAGTCGGGGAAAATAAACATGTGCTCTAAATTCATGCGAATTCAGGAGGAAAAACTTCCAGTATGCTGGATTCTGTGAGAAATCGGACACAGCTACTCAACCTTACTGCATTGGTTTGATAAAAACAGTGATGTAACTGCATTTCCTGTCAAACAAGTTATCTGTGCATTCCTACTGATGTCTCAGTGATGGCAATTTGCCGGGTAAAAATTGGGTTTCACCCTAAAGAGGCAACCTTTAATTCAGTGTGGAAATTCGGGGAAGAATCGGGTTAAACCCTAAAACTTCAGGCTCTATGTATGAATGGCCATGCTTGCACTCTGGCAGGTTCGATTGTTCGCGTCGAGGAACTAAGCGACGAGGATGCAAACTTAATTTAATTTTAATTTGCAGGTTTAACGCTAAAATGCAAGGCTCTATTCGTCCTGATTGGTCAAAAGCCAAAACGGCATTATACATAGGGAGTGACTTCGGGTTAAACCAGATTCTGCCCGGTTATTCCGCCCCCCCCGAACTGACCTCCGACCAATTCGAGTTAAACCCGATTTCTCCCTGAATTCCAGTCACTATGAAATCTTCAAGTGACGTTTCCACTGAAGACGAACAAAGGTCGCCATGTGTAACACATGTAAGAATGGGTCACTTATGTTCCCAGCAATACACTCATGTGTGTCAACACTGTCTATGGCTTCGGGCATTACCGCTGGAAGGTCACGATCCCGCAAAAAAAAAAAAGAGAGAGAGAGATTAGGAAAGGACTTAATAGACAAGAGGAGAAACAATAACACCCGAAGGCACAATTATCGCCCGATTTCTCCCCGAATTACAGATTTAAAAACAGCACCCGATTTTTACCCCCCGAATCTGAGAAAGGCATTTAACCCAAAAAAGTCACTCCCTAATTATACATACTGCTGTTGTAGTGCTCTCTCCATTCTTGGTGGGAGTCTCTGCTTTTTGCCTCTTGATGGGGGAAGAAGTTGAGTCATTACCAGATTCGTCTGTTGGCCTCTGCAATTTCCAAGTTAACACACGTTGGCCTATTCACTGTGACAAAAGCAAGCAACGTGGGCCCCCTCAATCCAACTTATCAAAACGTCGTCTGCCTGCACAGTTTCTACACTCAACCGTGCATTTATTGTGTGGCTGTTGCAACAGAAACTTGAGTACGTCGTAATGACATTTTTCAATGCGAAATTATCACAAGGGGATGAAAATGGTTGGGGTCAGACCGGATTCTTCCACATTATTCCCTCCCGAATCAGTTTAGGGCTAATTCGAATTAAAGCTGATTTCTCCCCGAATTCCAAGTATGTATCACGTGCATTATTAGTAGCAGTTTGTACGCGTGTCTGATGTAAATATTATTTAAGTGTAACAATAAACTATGTGAAGCACATTTGATGTTACAATATGTGGTCCTTGTCACTATAAAGCACAAGGTATGTACGGGGTTCCCCAAGATAAACTTCCGGGTTTGTAGCGGAGATGAAACAAACAGTGTTGGGAAGCTAAAGTAGATGTTAGAGGACGTATTATGCCCCAAAATTTTATGTCGATGCTACCACTTGGTCCGTTTCTCTGCGGATAAATCGTGAAAATTAAAAACCCGCCGCTGTCTAACATTTCCAATCGGCTATACCAGCTCTACCTGTGTTTTACTTCTTCCGTCAGATGGCAAAACAGTCAAACGCGGCGTTGCAGATGACTTCGCACAGAGTCCCAATTGCAGAGTAATTTGAAACTGCAATAACTGTTGTTACAAATGATAGCAAGACGCATTTGCTCGCGACTCGACGTCCATGTGACAAACTTTTGAGGCACGCGCACAGATTTTCGCCGTCAAATGAAAGAAGCGCTGAACAAAAACGTCGTGAAACGATCAAGCATGATAAGCACAGCCATACAACATCTTCGAGGATCGCAGTTTTACTTCGCTAATGAATGGGGCTGTTCCAAACAATGCATTACCGCCCTGGTAATGATGGTCTCACGCGTGACGTCGCATGTGAGAGCACACTGAAACCGTGCAGTTTCTCGCTTACACAACAAATGCGGAAGGCATTGTCAGTGCAAGACGAGAGCACTTGCCACCTTCATTTTCCTTCTGAGACATGCTCATCACTAAACCATCCCACATTCTGAACACGTCATTGCGCTTTACTTGAATTCTGTTTGTTTCACCAGCATTTACAATGCCAACACAGGTGTTCAATGTCCATGAAAGATTTTGGAAGTGCAAGATTCTTACGGTTTTCAGCTTGCCTCGTGAGAACAGCACATTGTTTCGTTGTAAAAATAATTGTACTGTACATGTGCATATAGGCATCTATGCCTTGGGCTAAGCCAATACATTAGTACATGTTCTTTATTAGCACTTCAAGTGTGTGTCATGAGGGCATTTTTCTAAGGATGCCAGTTTTTGGGGCTAAATTGTCACTCTTAGAAGCCTTTACCCTACGACGTGATATTCGAAGGACAATTTTGCAGATGTTCGTATTCGAAAATTTCAATTTCCACACACCTTTACATATTAGAGATTTCAAAATAGCCCCAAGCCCCTCCCGCCTGTGCCTGGGCACTACTGGCGATGTCGGGCACGAATGAAGTATACCCGAGGGGAGGCCGCGCGCAACCGCTCTCACTAGCAGACGACACCAAGTATCCGACCATTACCTCTCCCAAGAGGTGGCAGACCGTGTCCCAAACATTACATATGTTGTACAACCAACAAGGAAAGCTTCCGTGCCACAAGTGAATCATGTTAGCACTCCCCATTGTCTAACTCCCCATTCATAACGGAGAAATTGACATTGCTGACATAAATTCACACTAACCTACAATGCTATACAGTAAAACCTGCGGATAGCGATGTCGCGTATAACGATATCCCTCGTAAAACGATGGTTCATGATTTTACTGTCAAAATATACATTGTTTCTATGGGGAAACGACCCGCGTACAGCAATGGAAACCGCGGTTCCGAATACTCTTATAACGATGTTGGACGTTGTCCCGTGCGCATAACCTCGCCGCAATTTTCGCCGCGATAAGATACAGTAGAATCTCGATGAATACAAATCTCACAGGGTAGCGGAAACAATTCGTATCGTCCGAAATTAACATAGAAAGAAACCAAAATAAAAATTGAGGCAAGAAAATAGACAGCGACTGTTCATTTTTCCAGTGCTGTCAGTGAAAGTGGTAGGTGGTAACGCTTTTGTGTCTCCGTATTTGGCCAATGCTGCTCAAATTCGCGAAATGATTCAAAAGGCCTAGCACGTGCTTTCCACCCGCGAGTCGCGCGACAGGGTTCTAAAGCGAGCTTCTCCTAAAGCACACACGCGTTAGGTGAAGCAGACTTGCGGAACGGTGACGTGTAGCGTTGCCAGAAGTTGTCCTGATATGTTCCCTGGTTCCCTCCACGAGTTCTGGTCGCTGTTTTCCCAAGCCAGTGCAATGTCACACAGAGTTTTTTTTTAGCATCTCTTTCTTTTTCTTTTGCTACACGCGGGATGGCGCGCTATTTAGGTCAGCCCTCGTATAACGATCGAATTCGCGATTACCGTCAATATCGTTATACGCGGGTGTAATAGTGTTCAATTTAAGAAGGAAAAGAAATCTAGTCCGTCAACTACGTGCCCCGTTGTAGATGAGGAGCAGTAGTGTGCCAGGAGAGATACTGCAGCTCCACCATGCAGCCATTCTTAACAGCCAATACGGAAGCAGAGAGAATACGATGGATTACATTATCTGGCGCAGGAGGGAACGTGACCTCTCTGGGCCCCTGGGCCCAGCCATCCTATCCATGGCGCTATCTCTTCCTTCTTAAGTTGAACACGACTATAGCTAGCAGCCAGCTAGCAATACTGGAAGGGAAAGTACAAGGAACGAACCTTTCGTTTTACAAGGTGTGTGATCACATTCACTGTCGGTTCCTGGAAAATCAAGGGAGTATTCAAAAAGTGGAGAAACAAAACAACATAAGAGAAACAATTGTTATCCGCTACACCAGTGATGGAGCAGCTTCCTACTCTGGCATGCAACAAGTTTGGTGTAGCAGTTGCAAACGTTGTTTAATCATTTGGTCACAAAAATGTAAAAAGGCTCGCTAATGAGCAAAAATAAACTGTCTAATTAAATGTGATCTAAAAAAATGGCAACAAAAATATTGTAATGGGCTTGAGAAATACAATATCGCAACTATTGTTTTTTTTTGTATGTGCATTCATAATGACCACACGCAAACATAAAATATGTTCAAATTATGTTGTCCTGATCAAATAACGCAGTTATAACTCCAGGTTTCTGCATGCAGTAAGGCAAAGAGGTAATCCACACTTCGCATATTGTGCCAAATACCCATTCACATTCAGCGCATGTTTTTCATTAGCAATTCCCTTAAAGGGACACTACAATGCAAAAACAACTTGCTCTCAAATGAAAGTCACCGTTTCAATTAGTGTAATTACAACAAAATTAGCTCACACAGCGCTACCGTTTGGAAGAAAAATGCAATGAAAACAGAGCCGTCTTTGGCGGCAACGAATGGGATCCCCAGGAGGCAAAGATTGGCGGCATCCAATGAAACAGCAGGAGAAGCACACGCATACCTATCATGGGCATGTGGATTTGGAACGGGTCTGATCGTAGTGTTCCGTATATGCGCGGCATGATGCACCCTGCGGCATTTTTCAAAACCGATTCACTGAATTGTAGATCACAATAGTTCTCGCGAATGTTCCACTGACAACATTTTAGGGGTGTGCGAATCCGAATATTTTAAGTCGAATCGAATCGAATGAGGGAAAAAATTCCGAATATCGAATCGACTATCGAATATTCGTGCAAAATTTACAATATGTGACTTTCGCACTAAAAGTTTCCATTTTGTAGCCCATGGCTTTAGTGTGTCTTAAACGAACGTTATCTTAAACGAAACACCGTCCCGCCTGTGTTGGTCCCGCAGCAAGGGCAATTTCGTAAAGCAGGCTTCACCTCATGCACGGAAGCATCAGGTGAAGCCCACTTTCGGGTTGTGTCGTTCATATTCGTGGAATAGTCGAATATTCGAAAAATCGAATATTGGATATTCGATTCGCGAATCGAATAGTTCGAGCGTTTGATATTCGATTCGAATTCGAGAATTCGAATATTCGCACACCCCTACAACATTTATCTTCATGTCCTTCGGACGACAATGCCTCTCCGCTTCGCAACGTGCACAATGTTTTTCACCGGGACTGCCCCATGGTGTGGCACACGCAGCATGGACTAAAAACACCTATGCACGAGCTGAAAAGACGTTCACATGCTTCGCACCGAAGCAAGAAAGAGCCCGGTATAATTTCGATTGTAGCTCCATAATGGATCAAAGTTTTGAATTATGATAACAAGTACGAAATTAACATACTGTGGAACGTAATTTGAAGTGAACTTGTTTTTGCATTTTAGTGCCCCTTTAATTTTAGTTTTGGTGAGTGGAGATACAATTGGTGTATGGGGAAGCTTTGTGGGTATTTATGAACCACTACTACAAAAAGAAAGGGCCAAAGGTGCCTACCGCCGAGCCTGCATTTTTGACTGGAGATGTGGCCTGAAACAGACAATTATAACATTTGGTTAGTAAACATAGTCACGAAGAAAGAGTACTCCTCAGAAAGGGTCAACGCATATCTCTAGATGTCGAACACATGGTCGCCCCAGAGCAACATTCCTAGCATAATCTTGCACTACACTACCAGCACATTACCAGCTCTTAGTACAACATTGGCACAGGGTCCCCAGAGCACAAAGAGTGTAATCAGTACTGTTTAAAAGTGACACGTATAAAACGAAACAGGCTTTGGCCAGGACAGGTACAGACATAGCAAAGGTGCTCAAATATCAAATGCAATGCACTATTACTGAAAAAGGCACTTGCAGGCCCGTTCTCGTCAAAGTAATCGACCTCAATTCCTTCATGTCTATCATTGGTTGTTACGTGAAGGAGGCGTGAAGAACAGAAATGAATGTCAGATGCCCTCAAGCAATAGTCGAGCTCTTGATCCTGCAATCTTCGTGCTTTATCAGCGTGCCCACATCACGAGACTGCCCTTGAGAGTTCTCGCTGGAAGCGGAAGGCTGTATCGTGAAAGAGAAATTTGTGTGGCCGTGAAGAAAAGTGTCGACGGCTACTCTATTTGCTCTGCGTAGCAAATTCTGAAGTCTGCAGGTGATAAGAAAAATAAAATATAAGTGTGTGAGAGTGGTTCCTTAACGCGGTACAGATGCAGACAGTGGGTGACCCTCGGACTGTTCATGTGCTAAAGACACCGGCTAGCAGAGCTGGTTCGAGGTGAACATCCGCCTGGGGCCGTTTGTTGGCACTTTGCTTCTCATTCTACCTCGTATGTTCAGTTCATAGTGATACCCTCGACAGACTGCACTGTGTGTCGTCTGCATCCAAAAGTTTGCGCACACAACGAAGCATTCAAAGCGCTTCAAATAAAATCTCGTTTGCCGTTGTATTCTTCAAATTGGCTAAGCACACCAACCAAATGCTGTTTCTGAGTACTCAGTGCAAGAACAAATGTGATTTCACAAACCCCATTCAACGTTTACAAATGACAAAGACATCATCGACAAAACACCTTCACGGATAAGGGGTTGGAAAACCACACAGATAGAACTTTGTCTCTGGCACAGTCTGTACGCCTTGCTCCACGCACTCCGTACGCAAAGTCCCACCTCCTATTATTTTTTATGCTACAGAGTTTTAAAAATCTCACATTTTTTTATGCCCCCGCCGACCGTGGCGCCAAACGGTGCTGGGCAGCTCCATGAAGTCGGCGGGAAGTGACGCCTTGACCAGTTGCTCTATGGCTCCACGTCATAGCCCTTCCGCTCATTTCACTTCGCCGCGTCGCGTCCCAGCGCTCGCCGCGTCCCTGTTTACAGGCGTCGCCATGGGGACGGGAACTCCGCACTTCCGTGGCGCGCTCGGTACTACGTCATACCGAGATCAGGCGAGGACGAGGCGAGCCAAGAGTGAGAGGATCTCCTCATATTCAAAGCGCCATAACTCCGTGGTTGCGGGAGCGCAGTGTGAAAGGGTTTCGACGGAGATGCTTGCCACCCGTAAATCTACATTTCAAACATGATTTTGTGTAATACAGTCGACCCCCGTTTATCCGGACGGTGCCGTTCCCGGCGAAATCGTCCGGATACCGCGGCATCCGGATAAATGAAACGACCGAATAGAAAAGTCCTACAGAGCAAGGTTTAATTAAAACACAGAAATCTCGTCAATGACAGCTGTTACATAGTAGTGTAGGCACTCGATTCCTGCAAACTTTTGCTAATTGCATAGAATTGAGCCACGCTGTTGCGCTGCTCGAAGAATGTCAGTGCGGACGCAAAGTGTCAATGTCGGAGCCTTGTTTCTCACTGGCGTCATCGGCACCGTCTTGCTGCACATAATCGGAGGCAACAGCTGCAATCCCGTCATCAGTCATAGCTGCACACGCGTCATCATCCTTATCAACGTCAACGTAGTCAGAAACCGCAGCATCATCTACGGCAGTTGCAGTGAGCCTCTGCATCAGGGATCGCAGCTCAGCTAGGGGAATGTCTTCATCGGCCAACGGGCCGTAAGCAGCAGGCCCTCGGGTTGGAGTTTTCCCCTCTAGAACCGGACAGTTGCTCGAGATATTTCCAAATGACTCGACTGGTCAACGGGACCCAGCGCACACAAATAGAAAAGGGGGTCATCGTGCACGGTTGTCTCCCCTACGGAGGAATGTAGGTCCCTCACGGGTGACGGGAATAACCCCAACACAGCGAAAAGGGTGACGAAGCTGGGTCAGCGTCTCCTCTTACTCACGGTAGTCCGGATAACTGAAGCTGGATTACAAGAATTTTCGACTTTCGTTCCCTGGAATTCTTGTCCGAGTCCGGAAGCTGAAGTCCGGATAAACGAGAACAAGATACATGGAGGAAAATCCGTTCCCGCTCCTTTTGTCCGGATACCGCGGGATCCGGATAAATGAAGTCCCGATAAACGGGGGTCGACTGTATTTGAATTTGGATCCACAACCCCTTTAAGGCCGTATTTCAGCTACATACAACGTTTACGTAAGGTCATTAGTCTCAAGGCCATAAGTGTGCCCATCTGACAGGAGTATATAAGTCACCTGCTAGCACATCGCACCATGCTTTTATCGAGCAATGTCAGTGCTCTGCAGTACACATTCACTATGGTGTAACGATCTCTAAATTGTCGCACCCTGTCGTCCACAGTTCTCACATGAAAGTTGGAGTTTCAATAAGGACCATCCATCCACAATTGTTTTGCTTAGCACCACAACTTGTCACGAAAATACTATTGAAACACTGAGAAAAACCGGCAGCGGTCATGGTATTCTGAAGCAGCAGAAATGCCATCAGCCAATCAGGCACCAGATGCAGTGTATGTGGTGTGGAACACTATCATCGTGGCATCCTTCTCATCTTTTTGGGACAGCTCCCTCCACCACTGATGTTCTTGGCCTGCCCTTGTCTGTGCTAACTAATCTACTACATTCTACTAATCTACCACAGACACTGCTGCCAATGAAGTCAGGGACAACATGGAGATGTCAGAAGGAAGCAGGTTTTTTAGCAAATCCATTCTCTCATGAAACTGTAGGATATCGAAAATGGTCTGGCATGGTTGCCAAGGTGTGTTGCATATTGATCTCCACGGTGCTGTTTACCAGTGATTACAAGCTGAAGACCCACAATATTGTGTGGGTCCATCCACCTGTTGCACCAAAGCTGCGATTCTCAATACAGAGGCACAGTCCTACAAAATTTGTACGAAACCGTGGATTCTGCAATATACCCTGAACCCGTTCATTTTTGTGAAATCACTGAAATGTCAGCACCTTAACGATTGTATCGAACAAACAAGTGGGCCTTACAGGTGATCGGTCCATCATCTTCTGTATCGCAGCATCTTTGATGGCTTTGCAATCCTGCCTCATCATATCTTCAGTGTCTTCTACTTTTGCTTTCACTTCAGGCAGAAGACCCTGTAGTTCCTCAACCTCACGTTCTGCTCGCCACACTGGATCATCGTCCAGTGATCCCTGACGTTCTTTGGACTTGTTCTCTTCAATAAATCTGAAATACCACAGTTTTTTTTTGCTTAAATTAAGCGATGTGGAACTAAAATATTACGAGATAGTCAAGTGCAAGTCACTCGCCAGTTATACGTATTAATGGCCACCCGTCTCATGTTCAGGATACATTGTGGCCCCAGATACACGTCACTTGATTTGTGTATCAGGTTTTGATTCAGTTTGATCCCCCACGTGAAACACAACCATCGATATCTACACATTAGAATGAGCATGCTTATCCCTGTCCCTCTTGCATAGAGCAGCAGGTGACTCGAAGCAGGTGGTTATACTTTTGCATCGACAAATGAAGTCATCCCTAATGGTAATTCAATAGGAACTTCATCTGTGCATGCACTAGTTCAGAAAGCATACTATAACCCTCTTTCTCACACAGTATATATCAAGCATCCATATTTGCAAGCCCTTGAACAAAACAAGTGTCTGATGCCAGCAGCAGTTTGTCTCTGCACAGGACAGGGGGGGAAACCATGTGACAAAGTATCTGACCAATCACAAGGCAGCAACTGTCAGGTAATTGTAGACCTGCACAGCTTCACAGAAGAAATCATGTGCGGCTCACCATGAGATGGTACCCCTTATTTGGGAAGGGGACCACTGAGGTCGCTCCATAAGCAATAGGGGAGAGAGGGAAACTAGGGAGCAGCACATACAGCTGACCCATGTGCATAGCATGCATGCTTTTTTGTCACAAAATGCGTTCTGGTTGATACAGGGGTAAGGTGGCACACACACACTCACAGAACAAACTGACATTAGAAATAAAACTCATATGTGAAATAATCTCCCAAATGGATAGCGCAAAAGTACAAAATATGTGGTGCATGAGAAATAAAATCAGATAAATCTGTGCCAGTAGCACTATTTCCTTGGCTACTTCAAGCTGTGCACCTACTGTAGCCTACATCCTATATTTGCCACCAGTTTCACAGGGTTTGGTCCAAAGAGCAAGTTAGAAATGGTGTTCCAATGTTGTCAGATGTCAGAATGCCAAGAACAAACGGTGCAATGCATCATAGAAATGTATACATTACAAGGAGGGGAAGAGTTAAAAGCAGAAAATATTTTCACCTATGTGCTTCCACCCCCGTGTTTTTAAATACAACGCCACCTAGGTACAGAATCCCTGCTCAATGCGTCCTCTTCACTACGTCTGCTTTCGTCTGCTACCACGATTCGCCGTTCTGCAAATTCAAGAACTCGCAAATGATTGCAGCTATCTTCGCAAATTTGAACCTGTAGACTAACAGTGAAACACGCTTTCCAGAAAATTTGTCTCGAGAAAAATATGGGACCGTATTGCACATTATTTTGTTTCTCCACTTAGGATGCGGGGACTTTCAATACCCACAGACGACAGCGGCTGTCAATGCGGCTGCCGATGGCTCGTCTCCACGGCTGCGACCGCTGAAAGCATGTTCACAGTTGGCTACGGCCATTGAAAACAGTCCTGGTTGGTTGACTAGTTGATTAGTTGTTACATCACGACAACGAGTAAGCAGGCTCGGGATTCGCTCCGAGATCGAACGGTGTTGGCACGCTGCGGAGAACAGAACTACCGCAGTGTGGATGCGTCGTCTGCTTTTACACGTTTATTCCGCGTTCAGTGCAGTAGGTGGAGCACTGGGGAACCGAACACTGTCGTACCATCGCGGCACAAGTGATCTTCCTGTGAACATACAGAAGAATTACAGAGAAGAATCAACCCCATGTGTTATCCACACTCGAATGGTAACAGTGTCGCCTCCTAGAGGTCGATCTCGTAGCAAATATCTAGGTGGTGCTGATTAAATACATCGATATGCTTCTGCGCCCACAAGTTTCTCTCAATGCAAAAGCATGTTTGTTCACTGTCGATGTTCTCATTACAAAGGAATATGTTCGAGCTGAATCCTGCAGGCCAAACTTACTTGGTGAGGTTCTCCACTCGTAACTGCAGTGCCCCAACCGCTGCCCGGAAGTCGTCCACAGCATTGTTGTACTGTCCAGCAAAAGAGTGTGCCAAGCCACGCTGATAATGCGTTTCAGCTAGCTGCCGACTATCTGCTGCCAGAGTCTCCCTCTGGATGTTTAAGCACTCCGACAAGTCTTCCACAGCCTGCTCACAGTTGTCAGACTCTATGCTAATTTCACCCAGCTTGAGCAGAATGTCTGCAACCTTTCCGAGAGCATCGGCGTTGCCCTCCGCAGCTTGCCTAAAATTTTTCCACAAAAGGTAGCCTTAGTATGCTTTGTAAAAGACACAACATAGATGGACTGAAAAGTTGCTGCAATAATCATGAGTTTATACGTGTAAACAATAGAGCTCTACGCGAGAAACGTCACCATGACGTTGGTAGACAGACTGAAACCGAAATAAATCAGAAGGGGAGGGTTGAGATCCTTGAATGGGCACTTGTTCGCCGCTTCCTACTGAAACAAAAGTAAGACCGAAGGTCGCGTCCCTTTCAGGGACCACTGTAATCCCCTCAAGACCGTGGCTTTCGGGCGCAACCTCGTTCGCCCCTGGCTTCCAACGTAGTTCAACTCTACCAAATTAGTGGCGCTGTCGAACACAATGACGTCATATGTTTACAAACAGGGAAGGGTCTATTAGCTGAGGCTGACTACAAACATGGACAACACAAACACGTATTCCTTCCACTCTGTAGGAAATAATGCTGGCATGGGGGATGCCAAAAGTTCCATCGATGCTAACGCTAAAAAATTGTGTGAAAACCATTTAGCTTGCAGATTTGTGTAGTTAACTATGAAAAATATAAAAACCACATGTTCTATACATTGTCAATACTCTATTCCACAATTTCTTTAGCTGTTGAGGAATCGTTGTGGCTTTACAATGAACACCTCAAGGCATATACTGATGTGCAAAGTATGGCTTCTTTTGGTGACACAGCATTGTCACAAGCTGAGCAGAGACTCAATGAATACAGCCACCTGTTTCATCAGCATGGTGAGTATGTCTATCAGCAGCCACCACTAAATATTGAATGAAGTACAGGTTCGTCGGTTTCCACGTAAAACATGGCTACATCCAGTATTTGACCACATACTGTGCAACTATGAACAGTCCCCTCTGTATACTACGTACCTTTTGAAGATGACCTTGGCAAGTTCGAGGACTTCCCATGCTAGCTGAAGATTCGAAACTTCATCCTGAAGAGTAAAAAATAATGTGCACCTGAGTATAATGGCACAAGTGGAGAATAATGGCACGGATAATGTCCAAAAGGAGTATATGTATACCAGGAGTGTATCTATACACATGTATCTATGTACAGATACAGAATGTATGTATGTATGAATGAATGTATGTATGTATGCATGAATGTATGCATGTATGAATATATGTATGTATGTATGAATGTATGGGAGTGTATATATGTATGTATGTGTACCGCTAGGCATGGCACATTCACATACCTCATCCACCTTCTCCTGCGGTGCAGCCGACGATGTGCCTGGTTCAGCAGATATGTGAGGGTCTTCCTTGAGCACTGGTTCTTCTTTTTCGAGGTCTTCCTCTGCCTCAGCAGACTTTTCTGCTCCTGATGAGTCCTCTGGAGAGAAGGGATAACATTAACGCATGTGCAGACCCACTGATGCGAAGAATGTAGACTATATGTAGACCACAAAGTTCCGCAGCAATACCCCACTGCTACAAACGAAATGCCAAATCAATTAATACAACTGACCATGCATTACAGCATATGCTTTTGCTCCTCTAAATGCCACATGCAAAGCCAAGAAGCAGATCATGCAACGTTTAGGACTTATCTTCATCAAAGAACTCAACAGTTCTTCAGCATGCATCACACCTCACCTTTGCCGCTACCAGATGGATCATCAACTTCCATGGCTTCTGCACTACCTTTGGTTATCTCAGCGCTGCCGTCATCTGCTTGCCCTACTGCTTCACTTTTCTCATCGCTAACCTTCTTCTCCGCATCCTCTTTCTTTTCCACCGCAACAGACTCCACATTTTCATCTTCAGATGGTGCCACCTTGTCTTCCATCTGCCCCTCTCCTGACTCTTTCACTTCCCCACTTTCTTTCACCCCACTTGTTTCTTCATTCGCACATTTGCCACCTTCTGCTTTTCCCACCACCACATCTGTTACATCTGCTTGCTCTTCTGAGGTTCTAGATTCTGCCTCCAAAGCTGCCGTGAAATTTGTGTTACACTCTCAGCCATGCAAGCAATCTACAATGCGACCACAAATACAAAAGCATGCTCTCATAAGCTTTGCGGCTACAACATGGAACAAGTCTTGCAATGCTACAATATTCCTGTATTATGTCTGCAACGAACAGGGTCCCCTGGACTGCCACCAGACAACTGCTCCAGCATGCACGCTCAAAGCTGCAATTACAATAGTGACAGCAACCTGTGCTTTGTGTTGCCCAAAGCCACTTATAGAGAAGCAAGGACAGACATGCAGGGTACGCTATAGTCTGACGTTACAGCTGTTTGTGCCTAGCATGCATTGGAGACTTGCTAAACGATAACAAGGTGCCACAAGCAGACCATATCTTGTCCTGTCAAATGTTTAGCATGTAACAAAATGACTACAATTAGGCTAAATATTTGTTTACAGCTAATCCAATAGCTAGTGCCTTTGCAAAACCTGAGTAATAGCAGGTTTCAGGGTAATCTATTAAATGGGACGCTATTGGATCACTATTATGCTAGCATGCACAGCTATCTTTGATACACACTGCAACATAAAGTCATAGGGAAAAGAGAATACAATGTTTAAGCAATTTATTCTAAAGGTGTTATGCACCAGACAATTCCCACACCTGGGTCAACCTTGGTTTTCAATATACAGTGGAATCTCACTAAACGGGAATTGCTTACACGGAATTACTGCTTTCACGGAACAACAGTCGCAAGGTTGATTGGATTCGTATTTGTGCAGTGCAAAAATTTTCCCGCTAAACGGAACGAAAATTTTTACACCACTGGGTACACGGAACTGACCAGTCTTGGGTAGTAACTACGTTACTTTTAACTTGTAACTGTAACTAGTTACTTTTGGGGGTAACTAGTTACAGTAACTAGTTACATTTCCAGAGAAGTAGCTTTTAACTGTAACTAGTTACTATTTCTGTGAAAGTAACTGCAAAATGTAACTAGTTACTCGAATAAATGTCGTTCCTTTTTTTTCTTTACTCTACCCTCCCCTACTTCCCCCTAACAATATCTTGCTTCCTTTTATCCGTAATCGGTATGTGCCCCGTGCCTTGGGCTCTTGACCAAACAGGGAATTCCAGCTTTGCGAACAGAAATTAGTTGAAGATAGTGACCTGACCCTCAACGGTCGGAGTGAGTCATATGTGAGTGACACTGTCACTGCCCTATCACGGGATCCTGCCTCCTGTGGATATGGACAAGGGAATGATTACGCACAAAGAGAAAGTTTCAGGTCAGCTCACTTGCGCTCCGACCAGTGCAATGGCTAATCCTGCTCCGGTTGCTGCTACCATAAGCTTCCGTGGCCGCTCTATGAAGCAACCTTCGCGTTTTTATCATGGAAGGACGAGAATAATTTAATCGTAAAGTGCAAGCTATGGAATAAGACTTAATTACTCGGCAAGCAGGACGTCAACTTCAAACCTGTAAAAGCATCTTGAGGCGAGTTCCTTGTTCTTGATTATGTCTCTCTCTCTACACGTTACAAAACATGTGCGTATCACCGTGCTCTTCTTTTTCACCGCGATGTGCCAGGTCGCATGCACATGTCGTATTTTTCCGTGTGGGATAACCGCGTATTAACTTATACTGCTTCTGGTTAAGTGCGAGACAACTCTTATTGCACTTGAGTAAATGTAAATAAATGTATGTTCTTAACAATTGTATCACCCTCTCATGGACATTTTTATAAAAAGTAACTGTAATGTAACTAAGTTACTTTCTCTCGGTAACTGTAACTGTAACTAGTTACTCGACCAAGAAAGTAACTATAACTGTAACTTAGTTACTATTTTTGTCAGATAAACTGTAACTGTAACTCAGTTACTTTTTAGAAGTAACTTACCCAAGACTGGAACTGACTGAACATTTCAGAGCATCGTCACTATGCGCATCGCAGCTTGAGCTCTCTGCTTCTAGTACAGCCATGATTAGGATTAGTACGTTAACAGTAGTAATTGCCATTTCCAATGGCATTGCAGAAGTGCGCACATCACGCTCTTGATCTTCAAAGCAAGATCAAAGTTATCAACAATTTTGAGTGTGGTTGCTGCACAACAACAGCGCTTGCGATGGGGTAAGGGATGCCGAAAAGTATGTTAACAAGAACTCTTTGTTGTAACATTTGTTGTAACACTAACTCAACAGTCAACATACACGCAACATTTTCCTGAAATCAGTCGGTGTCCTGGGACCAACAGGCTTTTTCTCACTGTTTCTTGAATCACAATCTTTACGTTAAGAACGGAAGCATGTCAGTTATGCGAGTAAATATGGTAAGTCGAAAACTGGTTATTCTATCAGCACTGTCAACAGCTTATGTACGTCTCGGAGAAATTGCGATGACAGTGACAGTGGAAGGTTACAGTTGACAAGCTGTGTGATGCCCTTAGTGCTTCATGATTTGGACAGCAAAGAAAAAGACTTCGACTCTGTGACGACAAAGGCAGGGTGTCGGAGCGAACCGAAAACCGGAACCGAAAAAAAAACGCTATTTTGGTGAGAACCGGAACGGAATCGAAACCGTATACGTTTTACCAGGAGGGAAACCGAAAAATATATTTAACGGTTTTCGGTCCAAGAAAAAACTTCGCCGGTTTGGACTACGGAAAGGCGAATGAAACAGACGTCGTGTGCTCTGAAGTCATGTCATGGATACTATACGAGGGTTACGGTTACGGTGGAATGTATGTTGGTATACTATGACCCTTAGGCTCCCTTTGTAATGGTTTATCGTTCGTGCACGCACACAGACTTAGAGGTACATGTGACTTTCTAGCAATGTGCCATAGTGTTCGTTTTAATTTGATCCCCCCAAACTCTCCTCAACTAAACAGCGACCCAAGGGGGCTGCATAACGGCTTCTTTATCGGTAATGTCGCGCAACGCGTCCTTTGTTTGAGAGCAGCTAAGTTGAATACATTTACGTATACGCGAGGGCAAGCCCGTGCGATGTGGCAACTCTTTTGTGGACAGGACACGAAGCAAATATAACGGAGCCATCGAGCGCGTTTGTGAGTGAAGGTGTTCCTCGATTTGCGTCGTACTCGTGCGGTGGTGCTTGCTGGCTAGACAGTAGCAACAGACATTCGGATGGGACGCGATCGCTCCAACCCAGCAAGAAAGTACTTTACGTATGACATCACGACAAACAAGTCCGTTTGTAGCATGCGCTTCAAGAAAGGAGAAAGCTCATTCAGACAGTAACCTACAGGAACCAGGAGCTACCAATTTCGCAGCTGTCTATTAATATTAAATACCATGTATGCGGAATAAACAGGTTTACATTTTGTAACTTTTTTTTTTTTGTGTGGGGATGAATATTCCCAGCAGAAGCGAAACCGGTTAAAAACCGGTATGAACCGATATTTTTTTGCTCCGCAGCAGAACCGGTACCGGATTGTTTATGATGTAACCGGAACGAAAACCGGAACGAAAAACGTTTCGGTTCGACACCCTGGACAAAGGGATTGAAAAAATGCTTTCTATTGTGTATAATGCATGCCCAAAGTCAAAATATCCCAATGAATGGGCCAACTGTTCGTGTGAAGGTGGAACATCTCAGTGTGGACTAGAATAAAGTTGAAAATTGTATGTGTACTCCAGTAACGTGCACAAAGACTGCTTCCAACTTCTGCACTCCTGGAAATTACGCCATTTAACACCTCACACACAACTCTGCAAATGGAACTTCCGATAAACGAAACAGATTTTCCAGGTCCCTCGGGGTTCCATTTAAAGAGATTCCACTGTAGCACCATTATGTAGAGCTGTCGTCTGCATTGTTATCTGCTTACAAGCAAAAGACACTATCATCAGAATGTGATGAAACTATCAACATACATCGAAAAAATGATTCATAAACGTTGTCACTTATCCTGTGTACAATACAGTACACAATGCACAACCTATGCACTGCAGCCCTTGCAGAAGACTATAGAAGTGCACAATAGCCTTGGTCATGAGATGTATACGTAGAAATACATAGTCACTAACTGACGACTTAGTCATTTTGTTACGCAGACATTCAACAGGAGCATTCCGAAACATATCTCACTGCAAAGACAATGTCCGCATGTGGCACATAGCGTGCAAACGATGCACACACCAGATCTTACCAGCTGCTCCTTCTTTATTCCCTTCTGCTTCCTGCTTTTCTGCCTCATCCTCTTCTCCATCTTCTTCCTCCTCCTCCTCCTCTTCAGATGGAGATTCATCCTCTGCACATTAGAGACTCTTTAACGCCTCCCTCATTGAAGAAGTACAACAACTATACATTAAAAGAAAACTGAATTTCATAGGAACATTATGCATGACTCAGTGGCAGAGAGGACAACCGTCACATGTACCACACACAATTTCCCACCAAGTGACATGCCTGTACATCATTCAGTGGAAACCTAGAATCAGAGCCGTCCCAAAATACAAAACACACGAAAAATGAGGAATCTATGCTTTTCAACGTTCACTGCTTTCTTTAACAACCAGAAAGAGCGGGTAGCCATAGGGAATAGAGGGGAGCGAAGGATGCGCAATGTCAGGAAACTTCCAAGTTTATGCTTCCATTAGAGTGTATCCTGTTTAAAATGGGAAAGAACAATCTAATTCTAAATTCTACAGTAGACGTCCTCTCGGGTGCCGCTTTATTGCTCAACCTTATCAGTTCCTTACCAGGCACTGGTGCTCTCCCTTCTGCACCGACTAGCACTGCTTCAACAAGATCACCCACTGGGATGTATACCACGTGCCTCAGATATATGCGTTATATGTGCACCAAAAGACGACCTTGATCTACGTGCCGGTTACTGGGAGTTTCTCAAAGAGCATTCTGACATCGAGAAGACAGCCTTTGCCACCCCTGATGGCTTGTACGAGTTCAAAGCCATGCCATTTGAACTCTCGAACGTCCCCGCCACATTTGAGTGTGTGACGGACACAGTGCTCCGGGGGCTGCGGTAGAATATATGCCTGCGTTATCTGGACGATGACACGGCAAGTTCCTCAACCTTTTCTGGCTACATCCAGTGGCTGAAAGTGGCTGCCCTGCCGCTACAGGGTTACAACTTAATCATAAGTATGGTTTCCGACCTTTCGGTATTTTGGCTTGGCAATGGTTGTGGGTACAACGAAGGGACTTGGGTGCCAAGGGGGGAGAACAACTCGGGGCACAGAAAGAAGAAAAATGAAAAATAAAAAGTGCGTTTCATGTGCCCGGCAGCTCGTCCACTCCTCCAATGGCAGGGGGTGCTTGCCGGAGCTTTCAATTTCTCTAAACTTTTGACTTTTTCGGAGATACCTTTCAAAGAACCCCTGAAAGACCCCAAGATCTCCAGAAATTGAGCCGGTGGGCACCTCCCAATTTTTACCAAATGAAAACACTGAAAAGTCAGAACCCTAATGCCATTTTGGGTGCCTTTAAAGTCCTCTGCCACCTTGCGCCGCAGGAGTGGTCCCATCAGACCCCAACAAGATCAAAGCAGGTTCAGATTTTCATCAGCCAGTTAAAGACCCACGTAGCTTCATTGGAAAAAAGGTTTGTCCCGCAATATTGCAAAAACTTCCCAACCTACGCTGAACAATCGCTTGCCGGCTACAGAATACCTGATTTAGAGCCTTCATTTTTCAGGAAATATTTTTTTTCCAAATTCGGGGGGTAAAACTCGGGGAAATAAACATGTGCTCTAAATTCATGCAAATTCGGGTGGAAAAACTTCCAGTGCGCTAAATTCGAGGAGAAATCGGGCTCTATTACTCAAACTCAGGTTTGGTACACGCGGTGACGTAATTGTGTTTGCTGCCACACAAGCTAGTGTGCATTCCTACAGATGTTTCAGTAAGGGCAATTTCGCAGGTAAAAGTCTTGTTTCACCCTAAAGTGGCAACTTTCAGTTCGGAGTGCAAATTCAGGGAAGAACTGGGTTAAACTCTAAAACTTCAGGCTCTACTGATATTATACCCAGACAAATTCCATAATAGAAGGATTAAATTCCGTGGTACAGGGATTAAATACAACTGGAAAACCTGTGGTTACTTGTAATTAAGATACTTCCCAAGACTGTATAGCACAGTAATTCTACAGGGCATTCATTTTTATAAATCACAGATTTTTTAAATAAAAATTCTATGAGAGCAGCATAGATATCATTTTTGCAGGCGAGTTCCTCAGTCAGGTGGACATCCTCTCGAACAGAGTACGTAACCGCAGGATGCCTAATTACCCAAAATTCATTAGATAACTTTTTAATTAGGGAATTCTGGGCAAAAGCAAGATAGCTGAATGGGAGACAATCCTCGTTGAAAGACATTCTTATCTGTAAAATCCTGAAACAAGTGCGTGCCTTGAAATATCCATCGCCAAATTTTGCCATGCAAACGAGCTGAAATCAAAACAGTGCGCCACAGGAGGGCGTCACCCTTGCCAACAACGATCTGGGCCGCAAAGTGGTAGATCTGGGCCCGTTTCGTCAATAGCTTCGGCAGTGCTTCCTGCACGAGCAGCGAGCGCGTGCTCAATGCACTGCCAAGGCAATTGAGATTGAGTCTGAGACTCTTACCCATTTTATGCAAATGGACCCCGGCCAGTAGATGAGCACCTACTCCAATCATCTCGACTATCCTGGCATTTGTTGACCAAGTGGGAGGGAGGCTCTGCCTACTGGATGGGGGCCCATAGGGGGATGCGGAGGGCAGGCACTTCCCATGCCTCTGCTCTCGCCTAAGAGATGGCTCAGCATTACCGTCGCGTGTCGCAAGGCTTCTGCCGTGGTGCACCAATCTAACCAACGGCTCTGCTGTCCGTCAACGTGGGTACGAGGCCAAGCGGGAGTCGCGCGTACGCCAGTTAACGGATGGCAAAGCCATTAGTTAGACTGGTGCGCCACGGCAGAAGCCTTGCGGCGGGCAAAACAGTGACAGCTGCTGGTTAACGGACAGCGAACCAGCTGGTTAGATTGGTCCACCGTGGCAGAAGCTTGGCGACACGCGAAACAATGTTAATGCTGCGCCACCTCTTAGGCAAGAGCAGAGGCTTGGGAAGTGCCTGCCCTCTGCGTCCTCCCTATTGGCCTGCATCCAGTAGGCAGAGCCTTCCTCGCTCTTGGTCAGCTAACCACTGAGCCACAGGAGCCTTAAGGGCGACCCGCATCCGACGCTTTCTCAACGGAAAAGCGTCGACGGCTCGATGCTTTTCTGGTGGGTTCTGAAAACAATAGCCGCAGACCTGTTTCGCCGACGTCTGTGGTGAGCAGATCTTGACGGGTCGACGGGTGACGGCGGATGTGGCGCATCCTTCCTGACCAATTGGGTGTCTTGCCGGAAGCTGCTGCCGGCACAGATAGCTGCTAGCTGTCATGGCGTACGGCTGTGTGTGTGCACCGCACGCAATTTCGTGTGTACAAAACGAAACAGACAAGGGGGATAGCGTGTGAGCTTCAATTCCGGATGCAGGAACATTCCTTCTGGGCAATAAAATAAAGGCAAGTCGACCCAGTTGCAAGACAGATTGTTGCGATTGTTGTTTCCGCAGGAGACAACAAACGTGAGCGTCACTCGGAGAATGCATTTTTAATTACTCAACAAGCAACTAAAGCTTCCCGTCCGCTCTTCGGCTCCCCGAGCTTGGGGTGCAGGAGGCCAGCACATCTGGACGGGAGCCTCAGGCGTCACACGCTCCCTGTACCCTGAAAGAGCCTCATGTTCACTGTACCACTGCTCTCGGATCCTTGTTAAGCTGTGACAGAAGTAAAAGCTTTTGTAGTCAGCCCCTATACGTTCTTTTTGCAATCTCCTCTCCTAAACGTGGCCCCTCGATGTCAAATAAAGCAGTCATTATCTGTTCTAAGTTTCTGTCGTCTGATTCTTGTCGTGTTTCATTCGTCCTCGAGGGAGATCACGTATAAATTATATGTATGCAGTATTTCGTTTTACATTTTCCACCTTAAACCTTAGCTCTTTCCTCGCCTACAGTCTTCTGGTTAACATTTGTGACTAAAAACGAAGCAAGGGGTTCCGAAGGCCAACCCGCCACCGCCGCCCAAGGAAATGTCGAGAAATCGCCGTATGTGGATGGACTCAGCGGTTGTCCGTCGAGCTGACGTCACGACTGACGTCGTATGCGGGTCCCGCTTTATAAGTCGGCCCAGGACGCACATTCCCCAAGGGCGTAAGTCGTGACGTTGCCCACCTCCGTGAGTCCGACAACGGTGAGGCCTTTCACCACCACTCTTGGTCAGCAAACGCAAAGATAGTCTATGCGATTTCTGCTCCAGCTAATTCGCATAGCAACATTCGAAGATGGATATTTCGAAGCATGTGTGTTTCAGGGTTTTTTAAAGATAGAATGGCTTTCAAAAAGGATTGTCTCCCATTGTGCTATCTCACTTTTGCACGAAATCCCCTAATTAGAGAGTTACTTAATGAATTCTAAGTAATTAGTCACCTTGCAGTTACATACTCTCTTCGAGAAGACGTCTGCCTCGCAGTATAACTGCAAAATGACATCTATGGTGCTCTCATAGCTTTTTTAATAAGAAATATGTAAGGGATAAAAAAGAACACTCTGTATACAAACAAAGGAACGTCAGCTCATACCAAGCGCGTTGCCCAGGACGCCGGTCTCCTGTCGAGCAAGCTCTAGCAGGGCTGTGCCATAGCACCTGTATGCCTCCCCACACTCATTAGCAGTTTCCCCATACTTTGAAGCAAGAAGTTTGCAAGCATCTTGAAGACTGATGACCGCGGAGGGATAATCTTGCACCAGCAAGTGTCGTTTCCCCTGAAGAAGTAGCATTGCCCCATCCACACCATCTGTGTTGATGCTGTAACATAACGCTTTGTTAGACTTTGTTTTGTCTATTTCTTCTCATATGCCCTGCCAGTGCTTACACACAGCATGGTAGATAACATGAATACCAAAGCAAATGCAAAAACCTGAAACACTGTACAATACCGAAAAGAAACAAACGTTTTCAAACAAACCGGCTCGCATGCGTGCTTCACGCCTTCACGCGACAAAATTCATCCGTGCAGAGCACTGCAACTGGTCCATTAAATTGAGGAATCAATGTGCTTCAGCTTTACTGTCGAATAAAGTGCCGTGTACGGTAGTAAACAACGTCTGTAGTAAAATATCTTCAAATCTGTCAGCATGCCCGCCATTTGAGGTAGTGTCAGCTGCAGCAAGCAACAGAGCGCGTTTTCTTTATTTTACTTACCCTTCTTCTGTTGTAGCTGGAGTTGGTTCTGCTGCTTCTGCCATGATATAAAAAGTCGCCTGCAGCTGAAGAAATGAGGCACCTACCGCAAAAAAACGACAAAACTACTTCGCGCCCTTTATGACTGCCGAACAAAAAAACAAAATATCTTAGACGGACGTGTCGTCACACAGCGGAAGCTACTAAAGCGTCTTACATAAACAAAACATAATCTACTAGATATTTATTTATATGGCACAAATATTGTAACAAATAGTTTTAAAAGTAAAATAAAGTTATTTGACAAAGCCGTTCAACAAAATGTTATCTACGTTTTTCGTCTGAGGTCGAGACTGCGCTCCTCTTCTCAAGGCGCATCAAGCCATCTTATTGATACATTACGCGCATCGTAAAAATTGCGGTGAGTTTTACGAATTTAATGTTTATCATGTGTGTAGCATTGCCATGATGACACTATTCCGGTGGTGGAGGCACCTGTACAAATGTAGTTCGTGACAATCGGTCTCGAATTTTTAGGAAGGATTTGAATGCACGTTCACAAAACAAGTGAAATCGTAACCCTAACCACGCCGCATGCCGCTTCCATAGATGATTTTCCCATTCTTTGAATTGCGTCAAACGAAAACAGTTATTTCGTGTACCTGCTTCACTGGGACCCCGGCATGCATGCAGAACTATGAAGATTACTTTTCCCAGACGTGCTTTCAGCACAAATCGCCTTTTCTTGACTTAGTTTCGCGCATCCGGCTGAAAGTCTTTTCAAGCAATCTGTCGAGGCCCTCGTGTAATTTTGACTTCACGTGGTTTCAGGCATGAATGCCGACAAGTTGAACAAGCTTCAGGCGCAAGTTCGCATTGGCGGCAAGGTGAGTTTCTCATCTTGCTTTGTTATGGGTGTGAATCACGTGTACCCTCTATGTTTGGTGCTAGTTTCTGAACGATGACTGTACCGGAGCCACATGTTGTCCATTGTGTGACGTGGTTTTCTATACGATCGGCCTACCGTTGACTATCTGCTAGGCCGAGGGAAAGTGCAGGGAGGTATCTTTCTCAAAGATCAGCTATATTCTACAATTTAGGGTGTATCAGGTTTATACGCAGCGGCGAGTTTGCGCTGTTCTTTAGGAAAAGCTTTTTCGTAGTTTGTAATACATTTTCTAGGACTTCGAATGTTTCATTTGTATATCTGTTATCTCATGGATGTTCCTTCATGTAAGCGTGGTGGTTTGTTCGCAAAAATTACTTGAATGTTATTAATTCATAGGGCACAGCACGCCGAAAGAAAAAGGTGGTGCACAGGACTGCTACCACAGACGACAAAAAACTGCAGAGCTCTCTGAAGAAGCTCACTGTTAACAACATCCCAGGCATTGAAGAGGTATTTTCTCTTCTCTTTCTTTTTGTTTCACTGTGCGTTGCAACAGCGTGTGACATATGTTGAACCATGATCCTCTCAGGTGAACATGATCAAGGAAGATGGCTCAGTCATTCATTTCAACAACCCTAAGGTGCAAGCTTCTTTGGCAGCAAACACATTCGCAGTGACGGGGCATGCTGAGACAAAACGTTGGTAGTCTTCTGCATTGCGCGCACAAACACGTCTCGTAATCCTTTTGTATTGTCGTTACAGAGATCACGGAAATGTTGCCTGGTATATTGAACCAGCTGGGTGCCGAAAGCCTGACACACCTCAAGAGGCTTGCAAGTGTGCAAAGTGCAGTCGGTGGGTACAGACCAAAAGATCATTTGCACACTGCATTTGTGCAGAATGCACGTAATAATTATGATATGCCTCATTTCAGTTGGCCACTCTGAGCAGACAGGAGGGCCTGGTGGTGACGAAGATGACGATGAAGTTCCCGACCTCGTAGAAAACTTTGACGAGCTGTCGAAAACTGAAGGAGTTTAGTCGACATTTTGGGGTAGGCCTTGACTGAATGCAAAACAGCCTCTGTTCCTGGTCCACTTGGATATCAAGGGGTTATTTCGAAGAGCCTATGTTGTTGAAGGGGGGGGGTGATATTTAAGGGGCAGATGCTCTGGGGTGACATCGTATTGCCTCTGCAGCCAACGTTGCAACAACTGTATCTATATGTGTCTTCACAATAAACGCCAGGGAAAGTGTGGTTGATGTTGGAATTACCTGAGTGAAAACGAAATGTGAAATTTCAAATACTTTCAAAGATCTAGTATGAAATTGATATATGAACACTTTGTTACTTACGGATAGGATTGGAACTCCGCAGTGAATAATATTAAAGGACCAGTGAAAAATAGCTCCATTTTGTTTTTGGAGGTGGCAGGTGTCTCAAGAAATGAGCACTCCAGCACAAAAACTGTGGTTGAAGCCAATCTATTTAATGTACACGAGCGGTCCTTGAGCAAGACCCCCTAAACGCCTTCAGATGCCACATTACTGCTACATGCTAAAGGTTTATCCGGACTGGTTAGCTCTGGGGAAGTGTTGCAAAGAATTTCAGCAGTCTTTGTTACAGTTACATTGTAATAGCTCCATGAATCATTGCTGGTACACCTAAAGCTGTAATAATATCCCTGTGCCAGTAGGTGGTGCACAGGAAAGGGGGGTCTGGATAAATCTCAGCCCAATAGGAGTGCCAATGTGCTACAACAGTGTCTGTGTATGAGAGGAGGTGAATGGAAGAGCGATCATATGACTAACCTAGTAAGGGCCTACTCTCCAGACTTGCTTTGTTGGCTCTGTCACAGTTGCTGAAACCATGCAGAAATGCATGTGGTCTTCCTGAGACTTTCTCCTTATCTGAAACCCAACCCATGGGGGTGTGTAGAGCTGTGAAATAATTTGCTACAAAGAACTCTGTTACTGTAATTAATTTCTATATACCTAAATACTTCCAAAAATGAATAACTAGCTGAATTTTAACAACGTTTATGTAAAATGTGGTACTCAAAAAGGACGATTACTTTCTGCTGTGGTGGTTGTAATTTCTGTCTGCAGTACTGCCTCTCTCCAAGGCCCAAGCTTTTGTGCTGGTCTTGCGCAGGTTTTAGCATTCATTCAAAACTGACCCGCACCTGCAGAATGATGTCGATTTTGAACTTCTGTTTTCATAAATGTGTTTTATGACAGTATGTATGTACCACTTTAATGAAGAGTACCACGTCTAGTGCCATACAGCAACCAATTTAACATCACTCTTAGATTGCTTTCTTGCATTCTTCGGGCATTCTGTTTTATGCATATAAATTTTGCTACTGACAAACCATTTGTGTCATTTTTGCGGTTAGTTGTCATAAATTATAAACGACGCAGTAATCATGTTCCTTTTGTATTGCTGTCATAGTAACATTTTTCATCCGGGTGGGATTGAGGGTTTTGCAGTTTTTATGTGTAATACAGTCAACCCTTGATTTTCAAACACTGCTTCCTGGGACAGGACACTTCTCCTTGTTTGTCATTCTCAGTTTATGAACCTTCGATTTTTGAACAGTGAACGCACGTTTCAGGGACAAACCTAGAAGACCCCTCACCTGTTTTGACCTCAATTCATGAAGAAGGCATGTACAGCTTGCGACATACTTGTCTGGAATCGACGGCTTGCAGTTTATCCAGCCTGAAATCTCCAGGCGTTAGAACATCGTTTGTTTCAACTAATAAAGATGTATTGGGACTGGGTAGCATGCCGTAGGTGTCTATTAGTCGGAAAAAACTTTCTTGCAACACCTGTAGATTTCAGACAGGACAAACCGCAACCTGTCGATTTCAGACAAGTATGCCGCAAGCTTCAATACTTCATACTTCAATAAAGCCAGCTCTCAAAACAAAAACAGACAATACAACACAAGTGCTGTCCCTTTTTGTTTTATGCACGCTTTTTATTCATCTGTAGATTCCAAACAACTATCCAGGTGCAGTCGTCAATAGCAGGTCAATATAGGGCAACAAAGCGTAAAAGACTACGTTTTCTTTAAATTTGTCAGTCTTTCTACTAAATGTGTATCTGAGATTGTGTGTCTGCTTTCGTTGTCTATAGTCTGGGGTTTTGCTGTCGGGAATAAATGTGCAGCACCCCATGTCCCACTGTAAAAGGATATAAACGTGATTTACCTGTTCAACACTAAGTATGGTTCATATTTTGGGACCACAGGAGGGCAAGCCGCTGTCACTTTGGAGCCGAGCTATAAAGCGGATACATATTGAGCATTCATATCGGCACTTATTGTACATATCAGTGCAGGAGTGTCAAGTCATGCGTTGGTAACCTCATGTCTTTCCCAAGCAAGGTCGACACAGAAAAAAAACACTGGTGCAGAATGCCATTAGTTACATAATCCTATCATTTTAGTGCTTTTGCCCTCTCAGCCCAAACCTCAATTTATGAACGTTGAACGTTCAGAAATCGAGGGTTGACTATGATTAGGTTTCCGGCATTATCCCAGAAACACAGATAAACACTTGCCGGTATTTTTTTAAAACAACAGATTTACAAAACGACATATTTCAGCATTCAGCACCATTCTGGTGGCATGCTGAACATAGTGGTTTGCAGATGACGGTCTTTGGTATAAGATCCAGGTACTTAATCCAAATGTTAAGAAAGAACTTCCTCCTCACTTTGAACACTACAAAGACTTGCGCAAAACTTGTGCAGGCCATGTCTTACAATATCTCACTGTAAATGGGTTATTGAACAGTGAAGAAAATGGGCCAAATAGAGCAAAATAGTACTCAGTCACTTGTGATGTCATTGAGTGCTCCACCCTCTATATACGAGGGGCTGGGTCAAACTGGGACTTTTCATTTTTCGCAAAAGTAAAATGAACTTACAGGCGAGAAATTAGTTTTATTTTTCGATGTAATCTCCAGCTGCACTAATGCACTTGTCCCAGCGTTTCACGAGGGCTTGGATGGCAGCAGCGTAGAAATCCCTACCGGCGCGTAGCAGCCATGATCGAACTGCAATCTTGACCTCGTCGTCGCAGCTGAAGTGGCAGCCCCCAGTGGCCGGAAGAAATGGAAATCGCTGGGGGCGAGATCTGGACTGTAAGGGGGATGTGGCAGCAACTCTCAGCCAAGTTCCTGTAAGCTGCGTGTCGTGAGATGCACGGTATGCGGGCGTGCATTGTCCTGTAGGAAGACTCCTTTGGTGATGAGGCCCGGCCGCTTTTGCTTCAGCGCCTTATGCACATCCCTGAGAACCTGGCAGTAATATGCACTATTGAGGGTGGTACCACTGGGCAGAAAATCAACATGAACATGAGCCTTGTCCCCGAAAACCGTGGAAAAACGTTGGATGTTCTCAGGAGCTCTGACACTGGGCTCTGAGCCGTCCTGCACTTATGTACGGCCGTCTCGGAACCGTTTGCACCACTCAAACGCTTTGCTGCGGCTAAGTGTATCGTGGCCATACTGAGCCTGAAGTCTTCTGTGAATTTCAGATGACTTTACGCCTTCATTCACGAGAAACTTCATGACAATTCTCTGTTCGATGTGCGCGCTCACCTCGTTGTCGGCCATCTTGTCCAGAATGTGTCTTCTGTTTTGCACAAACTTTGGACCACCACGTGGTCAATGCGGAGGCCTGTCGCGTGTAAAAATTACGAAAAAGAAGTAGCGCGAGCCATTTGTACACTCAGAAGACAAAGTCCCGGTTTGACTTGAACACCCCTCGTATTTTGTGTCGTTACTCACTCATTTCTCTGGTAAACTCTGAGAAATCCATTCAGTAATGTTGTCCCATGTCTCTAAACCCCAAAAAACTCTGAACTTTTAAAAAAATTTAACCCCAATAAGCACCCCCTAAATTTCGCAAGTTGAAAACTCCAAAAAGTCTGATCCCTAACTATGATGTATACCCTTACTCCTGTAATCTTCGCATTTTGTCAAACTAAACAGATGCAATACAAAGTATAATGGCAAAAGTGCACTTTACCTGGCAAATTAATGTTGAGAATGAGTGTGCACAGAAAATGTGTTGCACTGTTGTTTTATTTCAGTTTGCTTTTGATGTCATACAAGCTTCACATCAACTGAAATTATGGCAAAAAGAAAAGGCACCTGTGATCAGAGGAACAGCTGAAGAACAAAAACAGACGCACAGTTAAACGCAACGATTTAAATCCTCCAACCGAAGACTTCTTTTATTTCCCACCAAGCCCAACTGCTCTTGAAACAAACCCGCGCAACTCTACACATCAAAATTTTGCTGTGCCAAATGCACAACAAAAAGACATTTTATGGCAGTAACAAAAAAAAAAAATGCTCTTGGAACAGTTACCAAAACAGATTGCAAGATAGAAACTCCACAATATCACTCAAGGTTTTCACAAAGTCAAAAAATGCTCCCACATATCAGAATTGTGCCCCGTTCTGGAAAAGAGACGTAGTCGGCACAACCCGTCTTTTTCGAGTCAAGAGTATTTTACTTGATGTGTCAAGAAAAGAAAGGAACAAACAAAAGAAAATGTCAGGATGGATTTCTTGTTCCTTCATGACGGAGAAATGTAGAAACGTAATTTGGGATCAGATGGGTGAGAGATTCAAGGTAAATTCATTGCACACTAGAAGGTAAAGTCCTTTTGGAGGAATGTACCACCATTGTGCCTGCAGTCCTTCCGAGTCATTCTTGGTCACGATCTTCACAAGTCATTCATTTCGTACTTGAGTTCTTCCAGGTGTTCATTTATCCTCTCTACCACCTTATTTAACCTGTAAAAATGAAACCAAATGTCAGTAAAATGCCACTGTAAATTTTACAGGCATGCACAGCATTTTCATGTTTGCTTTCTCATGCACAGTGCCTCGAGTTTTCCGCTTTTGTGTCTTTTGAAAATGGGGATAAAAAATTGTCTTTATTTCAGGAGCTGTAAAACAGGGTAAAATGGGCGATACTGGGTGGTACGCAGATTTTCGGGCGCCAAATAAAGAAAACAGCTTCTCGCATTCTTGATTAACGCAAGATGTGGAACAGCCGTGTTGAATATGCAGTGCTTAGCGTTCTCCACTACCCATATTGTACTTCAGAATGGAGGAGATAGAGCCTTCAGTTCTAGGGTTTTACCAGATTCTTCCCCGAATTTGCACCCTGAATTGAAAGTTTAATCTTTAGGGCAAATTCCCCTCACTGGGATGTCTGTAGGAATGCACTAACTTGCTTGTTTGGCAGCAGATGCAGTTACATCACAGTTTGTACCAAATCACTACAGTTAGTTTGAGAAACTGATCCCGATTTCTCCCCAAATTTAGCATCCTGGAAGTTTTTTCACACAAATTCGCATGAATTTGGTGCGCATGTTTATTTACCCGAGAAAGTTTGGCAAAGCAAAACTAAAGGTGCACGTGCCTCCCACCCTCCCAACCATCTTCTGTGTGTGACCACATACAAATGGACACCACAGCTCACTGTACCCTAGTGCCATTGCAATAGCAAATGCATACCGCTGTTTCATGTCTTTGATGTCATCCTGGTATCCGTGTTGATCAGGATTGTCAAGAATGTTTTGTCTTGCTAGCTGCAGCCTCGCAACCTAAAGAAAGGAAAGCTCATATTGTAGCATGCTATAGGCCAAACTTGACTTCAAGAGTGTGCTTCGAGGGTTTATAGCTCACATATGGCATGTGTGTATGGCATAGAAGGATAATTCTTTTTCCCAAACACGTCAATACAATTGAGGACTTACGGGCAACAACAGTACAAGTGCAAAAACGGTGTTTAATGGGGCAATAAACAGGTATACGAGGCACACTTTTTTAAATGCATTGTGATACGTTGCCGATGGTGAACGTTTTCAAATATTTTTGCCGCAAAAAAGTAAATAATGGCTCCAAACCGACTGAATATTCACAGCACTCTTTCGCCCTCATGCCCCGCCCTGTGATGTCCTGGTGACTATAGCGACACGACATTTTGACGTCGCGCATCATCAACCATTTAGAATGTGGGACGCTTATACATTATTTTGTTGTAATATCGAGAAGCTATGTCAATTCTAAACATATTCCCACTTGTCAAATCCAAGATAGCAGTTCAAACCGTACCAAAACCACTCAATATTCTATTTCACGTACGCACTATGTTTTCAGTGCTGTATTGCTGTATTCAGTGTGTGTGTTTTCATTGAGCATAATTGGAAAATGCTTGTCAACCTGTTTTGTGCCTGTTTAAGATAATTGGCTTAAATTATATCAGATACCTTTTAAAGGTATTTCCCACACAGAAAGCTAATGAATTCATGGTGAAAATATTGTTTAATAACACATAGGCACTACAAGTCTAGGTTGCTTGTACATGAGCTCTCTTGCTTATGTTGCTACGCGATGGCGCTTCTGTCTACGGTGACAGAATTTGATAAAGAATGGTATACAAGTACTTGTACGACTGAGAACATTACAAACGGTGCAAGTGCACTTGTAGCATTATTGGCCGTAAGTCTTCAATTGCATACATGATGCAATCAACCACATCTATCAAAGTGTCACAACTAATTGTATGTACAGTGCTGGACAAAAGTTTACGGAACATGCTCCGGTGCATTCCTACCTTAGAGTGGCACGCTAGTAGCAAATGGTAGCGTACAGACTTGCAAACAGGTGACTGGGTTACCTAGGCACATGTCTGTACGGTCCCATTCGCTGCGAGCGTGTCACTCTGATGGAGGAATGCGCCGGAGCATGTTCCGTAAACTGTTGTCCAGCACTGTACACAGGCACCATTATGCAGAATTTAGAAGCACAAACAAGAACACTATGTACTGTTGAGGACACTGTGGTCTAAAATCTCCAGCCCGTGGCCAAACAGTCTCCTATCGGCGACGTCTCACACGAAGGAACTATACCATTACAGTCTCCGATGTAACAGAGCCATTTACAGGAAGAGTTTGGCCATTCTCTGATCTTTTGCCGCCTCGTGGGTGGAGCCTATTTTGACGTCAAAGTCGTCGTTGCGCCGCCCAAAAAGACTGAATCCAAGCAGAATCCGCTTATCAGCCATCTGATGCGCGCCATATTGATGCTGTCCGTCAGCTTTGTTGTCGCAATGAATGCAATCTACAGGAATAACCGGCTTATGACCCACAGCCGCCTCTGATAAGGGGGGTTTTGTTGCCAAACTGAAAGTGTTCAAGTACGAAGGGCTTTCGAAGGACAATATACACACGTGTCTTCCCTCCTTGCATCGTAAACAACGATCAGCATCAATATGGCGTCTGCGACCGGCTGACAACGGGACAACAATAGAGCACTGCGAGGGAGGTGGCATAGCCGTGACATTGCATGACGCGCTTCAAGTTAGGCTCCTCCTAATGGCCAAACTCTCCCTATAAACTGCTCTACGATGTAAGGCCATGCAGCGCCACCTATCGGGAGAGAGTACCATCGCATTCTACGCGTCGTCTGCTAGGGAGAGCAGTTCAGCGCGGCCTCCCCTCGGGGAGGGTATTGGTATAGTTCCTTCATGCGCGACATCGCCGACAGGGGATCGCTCCACCACGGGCTGGAGATTTTACACAACCGTGTCCCCAACAGTACGTAGAGTTGTTAAGTAGTAAGTTACACGATGTCACAAAAATTTCAGGCAGCATCTCTTTGAAGCACAAAGATTTACGGCACACTTTACTGGCTGCTCCGCTTACGTGAAACACCGGGCCTTCTAAAATTAATATTCTCACCAATTCGAGCTTCGCCTTCTCCTCCTCTTGCAGAGCGGCAACAAACCCGGCTAGGTGTTGGGAGCCACAGTCCACACGCAGCCTGCGTTCGATGTCCATCACTCCTTCGGAGATGCGCTTGAACTCCTGCGTCACTTCACACACAAGTTCTCGGAATGTTGCGAAGTCATAGTTTGGAGCTGTGCTGAGGTAGATCTTGTGGCCTCTGCAATGGCAGAGTTTGCTTGATGGCATTTCAGAAGCACTATTCTTTCGTTTTAGAAGCAAGCAACCCTATATCTTTCATCCCCAGACTATCTTCGTTCCCTCAGAGTGTTTGCAACACGACGCCCAAAGTATGATAATGACACGCATCGAGAAAGGGGGGGGGGGACACTTTCACAGGTGTGGTTCATTACTTCATGGACACATTGTACTGCGCGCCAGAATAATGAGGAAAAAAGAATAGTTCTACGTGTCGTACTTAGCGAGGTACAAGCTCTCGGACACACTCCTGAGCGAAGCGCACACGTCAGAGAGCTCAGAGCTGCGTCCATTCCCATTGGCAGCCGTAAGCACGAGACTTCTCATGCGCTGCCTCACTGGCGGTGGCGACGTCTGAGATGTCAGAGCCCATGAATTTCGGTATCCGTGGTGCCCATTTTCTCCGCTTCTATTACCCTCTTTGCTGTGAAACTTTCAATGCAGGTTCACATTGATGCAAAGCACCGTTTTTCACGTTTGTCTGGGATAACCTGGGACGGCAACCCCTTTACAGCTTCGCTTGACTTTAGGTAATTGATGTAGCATGCTGTCCAAAGCTGGACCAACTAGCCACCCTCGAAAAAATGCTGGATACACCCCTGGCAGTAACTCGACAATACAAAGCTTCTCAAGCCAATCTTTAAAGATAAGTGTAAGGACGCACTCCCTCAACATATAGCGAGCGGTAGTGAGTAAACTATGTGTGCTATGACGACATCAAACAAACCATAACTAGTGAATACAGCAGAGAAAGGAATCCCCTAGTTGTAAAACTTAATTTCAACACCCCTTGTGCGTTAGGTAGCGTTTTTCCACATAATTCGCAACAATCCATTTGAGAAGCAAATTTCATTATTACAGAGAGCTGCGCAAATATTTGTATTTTTGTAATACCGATGCGAGTAATCATGTATTCAGTACAAATTACAAATCTATTATAGAATTCCATTTTGGAATTTGAAAACCAAGGAGCCCTTTTCAAAGCTGGACATACCAGGCTGGAAACGACACAGGAGAAGGTAGTACAACAAAGTGAATGCTGTGTCACATGGTCTGTATGCACATATGACCGTCATTATGACAAATATATATTTTTGGTTCGGCTATATAGCTATTCAGTTATACTGCAGAACACTATTATTTTGCGACACCCAAAATTTCGCGAATTGGGCACAGTCAATATATTCGCCACCACTACTATTCACGAATACCTCTGAACACTCCAGATCTCAGATTATACTCCGTCCGTTGACCTCCATTTGTTGGAAGCATGTTGAAGTGCCAGATAATAAGACACGGACAGGAAACCAGGGACGAGGACAACAACGCGACTTTGCATCTTGCCCGAGAAGAATACCCCCCGGTCATTGGGAAATTTCGAAAGTTTTCGAAACCCACAAATTTTGCGTGCCCTTTAAATTCGCGAAAATTAAGGGGGCATAAAATAATACGGTTCTACAGTATAACAGTTTACTTGGGCTTTAAAATGACTATTTGCACAGCCCCATTACTGCATATGGTATGCACATATTTCAGTTTTTGCACATCTTCCATGGCCTCACTCTCGACATGGGCAATATGCAGGAAAGCAGAACAGCACTCCCATTTCCTGCAGCCTCCCAGTAACTTTTTGTTTTGCGCCGCAGTGAAAAAGGAACCCCCCCCCCCCCATTTGCAAAGCAGCGCTTCAGGGTAACCGCTATAATAACCGCTACACATGACACCACCAGATTGTCATGCCATTATACTGGCTTCTGAATTACTGAACATGCTAGAGCATCACTGCCTCCCCTCCCCCCTTGGGGGGAAACAGGTTCTGAAACATTGAGACGAAGCCAGAAGCTTAAGCTTTGGTGCCCTCTTTCTGTGGGAAGCAATACGGAAAAGAGGAGGAGGAGTTGCCAGGCCAGTTCCTCCTTCCTCAGCGTAATCAGAGAGAGGAAAACCAGACCGCCCCTGGCACATTATGGGAAGATGATTATAAATGAAAAAAAAGAAAAAAAAAAAAAAAAAACGATTAATTCAGCAGGCTTCTTCAGTTGTTGACATGTTTCATTCGTGCAAACACAAAGGCGTATCAATGACTGTGTTGAATCGACCACATATATTACAGCATGGGTGCACTTTTGGCCAGTTCTGTAGGATTTTTTGGTCAGTATTTGGCGATATTTATGCGCACCGACAGGGATTGTACTGGTATAGGTACATGTATTTTACAAACTCGATATTTTCCATCTAAATGCTAACACATTTCGTGCATTAATTAAGTAAGAGAGTTAATACTTGACTACTTTCCATGTTTTCATCGTATGTGCACCATTACAAAAGTTAATGATAAAATTTGCGGATTACGTAGTAAAGGTATGACACAAGAGCTTCCAGACAACATCCAGACAAGCCTGATGCACTCCAATCTGGTTAGTCTGCATTCTACAGCTTAGGATAGCTTACAAGACTGCCAATTACAGCAAATTACTAGGTCACATTTCCGCAAAAAATGGTGTCACACAGCTGTAACAAGGAATAGGATTGTTATACTCTTTGGGTACAGTTGTGCTGATGACACAAATTGCATGGCAACCCCCTGCCGATCTTAGGAATAGACCTCGTCCTTATTTGTGTTTCCAACGTGTGCACCTAACAAGTTCTAAGATGTTTGACTTTGATTTGATTTGGAATTTTCTTGCATAAAGATATCTCCAACATGTCTGACCCGAGACTTAGATGCAGTATCTGCACTTAAGATGGCATTGGCAAGCATGTGATACTGATGAATAGTTTCAATGGCATAAAAGCGACTATGGCCATCATGTGCCAAATAATGATGACCGACATACAAACAGGTTAAAAGCTGAAATGATCAGATTAAGAGGATTAAGTTAAATATAGCATGTGTAACCTAAAAATTCATAAGAAAATGAGTGGAGTTTGGAGTTTTCTGGCACAAGGATATCGAAAGAAAATGAGTGAAATCTCTTCGGCTCTAACCAAAAACAAATGAGATATCCTACATAGTTTAAAAACTTACATATGAAAACACTAAAAGTGGATGATCAACCAGCAATAGGACTGGGTGTAACGGTAAAAAAAAAAAAGAAAAGAAAAAACACAAAGCACAGAATTGTCGTTGGCGGCGATGCTGACGTAGTGGGCATACAATGGGTATGTGAATCGGAGTTGCTCCTCAGAGTGTGGGATCGGCAAGCATATGACCAAAGGGTTTGCAGTGGAAGGCACGGTGGTGTAGCAGCTTTGCAACCAGCAGAAGTGTCACAGCACGAGACATCTTGGATATATAAGGCACCCGTGGTACATTCGTGACAGTTTCGAGACAAAGGCACTGAACGCATACTTCAGCGCTTACAACGACAAAGAAATGTCGTGCCAATATAAATTATCCTCCATCATTGACTACAATCCAATTGGCAAGAACATTGTCTGCATAAGGCCATCTGCGAGCCATGTGAGCCGTAGCGTTATATCTACAACCCAGGGCCCTTGAAACAGCTGCGTATTAACCATTACACGTTGCAACAAAGAGCAAAGAAAAACGAAAATGCTCTTACTCTTCAAATAACTTGTAGGTATACGCTCTTTCTTCTTGTAGACTGCAGACTTTCTTCAAAAGGCTAAAGACGTCACTGCTATTATCAACCTATAAAAGCGAAAAAGCTGCTCATTGGTGTGCCAAGTACAAACACCCAGAAAAACGCATAGTTACAATGGCACGACGGCGAGCTCTGTCGTCAAAATGTGCGTCTTGTGAAGTGTACAACTAAAAATACTGAACAACCTTCCCAAGTGAATATGTACCGATTTCACCTCTGTTCACCACGAAGGCTTTCAACACTTTCTATTCGTGTTTAATCAATACAACACGCTTCGGCGCAATAACAAAAGACGACGTTTCATAACATATTCCGAGAGACATCAAACTGTTGCAAACTTTCCTTCCGCGTTGTGCTAAATCAAGTCAAACGTTATGACCACGTTATCTAGCCCGTTGCTATTTCACACCTTGACGAAATACGGAAAGGAACTAGAGGATCAAAGTAGAGTCGGCGCGAAGCTTATTTAGGACCTCTAGGACAAAGCAGGCGCTCTCGTCACACATACAAGGACCGGTCGGAGGCTACATCAGCTGACATTACATTTCTCAAACATCACGCCGCGTGGTTAAGCGCACAACGCAGGACTACCGTTTCAGCCAGCGTTCGCGTTCTGGCCCATCGCCAGGCTCTGGGTTTCGGAGTATCAATAAAACTGTCTTTGTCTCGCCACGGAGGACTGTCCGGCACAATTCGAGAATTCGCAAATTTGGTCGTAAGGATAAAGCTGACTCTCGTGACAGAACGTATTAAGACGTTGTTTAGACCAAAAAAAAAATCGCTATAGTTGGAAAATTTCCGTTCGTCAAAGGAACCACACGCGTGCTGAAGCCATCCACGTTCGCAAGTCAGGCCGAGTACCGACCTTGTGCATGCATTGTCGATTTCGCAAAAATGGATTGCAGAAGCTTTCGACAAAGAAGAAACACGTGAGGTAAGGTTGTTAATGAAAATACGGAAGTAACTGGACCTCATTACCATTTTAAATGCCGCTCTGTTTGAGATTATCAGCTGCTTCCTCGATTCAACAGGTGCCGAAAGAAGAGAATTCTGTTGCCAGCATGCGCTTTTGTAACCGATTTGAGCGCCGCTCACGTGCTCATGCTGTGCCGGCCGGCGCTGATAACAAGCAACTTATTCGCAAGATGTTCAGACAAATATAACTACGTACCAAATTTTGCGTAGACAAATTTCCAATATCTGTTTCATTGACTGGAATGTTTTTATAATGCTTGAGCATCGGTAGGAATTTCCTTTATCTGTTTGATCCGGCGATTTCAATTAAGGTCAGCTGGCAACGCAACGCCGTCGTGCTCGTCTGCTCGCCGAATCGAATCATAGAATCATCAAATACGCGGTTTTCGATCAATTACAGTACAATCAAGTCGAACTCGTTGGCTGTCGTTTGATCGCCTTTCGATGGTCTTTACAATGTTCGTCATAATAACTATATACGAAGATTTTGTAAATTAATGTGGGCGGCTCCAGTAGCCACTTATTATTAAATCTTTCGGATAAGTTTTCAGTTGGCAACGAAAGACATGGATCCCACAGAGAAACAACTACACGAAGAATTTCTGGAAAACAAATTGGGGACAGCACCAGACGAAGTCATTATGTTGACGCTTATTCCCCTATTTACCACACAGTTTTACGTGGTTTTGCTCAAGATTTTCTCTCTTCGTATCCTCAGACAAGACTTCTGGTGTGTGCTGCTTAGTTCATCTTAAGAGCTTGCCTTAAAAACAGGTATAATTATCCCGCAAAATATATCAATGTGCAGGTTACAAGTCATCGTAGATACCATCCTGCTATCAGCCCCCACCATTCTTGCTGTGACTATCCTTGCAAACCATGTTGCTTGCATATTTTTCACACTCCTCAGTG
Organism: Ornithodoros turicata; assembly: GCF_037126465.1. Taxonomy (NCBI): domain Eukaryota; kingdom Metazoa; phylum Arthropoda; class Arachnida; order Ixodida; family Argasidae; genus Ornithodoros; species Ornithodoros turicata. The sequence goes on from NC_088204.1 coordinate 18,371,532, forward strand.
GAAGTACCTTGCTTTGGATGACTCAGCATATTTCATCACAAAAATGGAAAAGGGATAAGAAATGTAGCTCCCTAAGGAAGTAAGTAGTAACGCACTATGTTTTATCGTGTCAGTTCCACAATCGCTATATAACCCATATTTCCTCCAGTGTCACAGTACCGGCTCCTTCCCAAATTCCGTTCATGTCAGTCGCAAGGTCACAGGTGCTCTTTATGACAAGCATGTGTATCCTGGCTGTGGATTTTCCGTTGTTCCCAAGACGTTTTGCCAAGACCAAGTTTTCTGGCTTCAGCCTTATGGACGTTGGTGTAGCATTTTTTGTCATGTTAGCAGCGCTTGTGTCGCCTGAGGCAAAACAAAAGCATCTGCATGGCAGGTACGTATGACCAAAATCAGTTGTAACCAGAAAAAATTGAGATGGAGAATAAATCGGCAATTATTTGCAGCTTTGGCCACGTGAAGCAAGCGGCGAAAAGCTGCGCGATACTCATAGTTATCGGACTTATACGTATCCTGACGGTGAAAGGAATCGACTATCAGAGCCCTGTACTTGAATATGGGGTCCACTGGAATTTCTTTTTCACTTTTGCATGCGTAAAGGTACGGAAATGCCCCTTCACATTGGTGCCCTGTGTTTTGAGTGAAACAGGATATGTCAGAAATGATGTCAAAACAGTTTGATTATGAAGGAATGTTTTTTTTTAACACATTAGTGCCCCTTTAACAATGAAGCAATTGACGCAATGACGACACCCCAGTGGCGCCTGGGAAAAATAAAGTAAAAAGTGTTTGTTCTACGCCATCCCAGCTAGAGGGGAGTGTGCCATGACCAGGTTCACTGCATTCTGAGCCAGTGCATCTGGTCCACGATGGACTCCTCCTCAAACAGAAGTGACGTAGCCCAGATGCTCTCTTCCTTTGTTTTTCCAAAGCGCCGCTAATGTGGTTCCAGTTCTCGCGGATGAAACTGCGTTATTGTTAAGCATGTGTCAAGCTGTACATCTGCACATTTGAGGAAAAATACAAAAATGTGGTTCAGTCTGCCTTGTTCACGTTACCCTATAATATTGCTCAACTGAGAATTATTCTCCTGAGAACTGAAAGACATCAGATGTGTAAACGATAAGCAGTAACAGGACAATAATCTCTTATTCCACAGATAATATCAGCACTCCTGTATGTCTTGTTTCCAGCCACTTGGGATGCAGCGATCTCCGTTGCGCTTTTCGCAGTATATGAACTGACCTTACGATTTACAAGTCTGAACACCTTCCTCCACAATAATGATCGGACAGGACTTATTGCCGCCAACAAGGAAGGACTTTCGTCGCTTATTGGTTACATTGCTCTCTACCTGGGAACTGTGGTTCTTGGCAAGCAGATGGTCTATAAACCACGGTAGGTACGACAAGGACCGCTGCGCCCCTTTTGGCAAGGTGGGCAGCCCCCCTGGGAGAAGCGGACAGCATATCGATAGATTTTACGTTTTATTTATTTATTATGTTTATTTTTATATTCTTCAGGAGCCAGAAACGGGTGATGTTGGGTGGAAAATAAATGTAAAAACAATTTTAGGGCAAGTCGTTTTACAGGTGGGACTTTGCAATGATACAATGTCACAAAAGGGAATCCTATCTCTGCCGTGTATGTGAGTCACAGGCGGGCTCTGCTCACAAGCTAATGGATATGGTTTGAACACAAGAAAAATATACAAAGCTGAGGGGCGAATAGTGGAATGCTTACAAGTGATTGCCACGATATTACGCACACACATGGCAAACAGTTTGTATCTGAAAACCGAGCTTGCACTGACACGTAAAATAAGTTGTATCATCCCTGTGCACTTGCACTTTATTTTTTTTTTTTTGTGTTGCTGCACATGTCGTTTCACGACATACGCACCATTGCAGAAATATGTACGCATTTATATTTTCCTTCAATTTCAAACAAGGTTAATATCCTTACAGATATCAGATTCGTGAGTGGGTGAAGTCGTCCCTCACGTGCATGTTACTGTCGGCTGTTGGGTTTTTGTTCACGTATGCCATGCACACAGAGATATCTCCAGTTTCACGAAGGTTGGCTAATGCGTCCTATTGCTCGTGGACGGTAAGCCAATTTTTTTATTTTTTTTACTTCTGCATTATTACGGTGCTGCCATTAATACTGCCTTTGAATGCATGCCTCAGTTTTCCATTGGAACTCTGATACTGGGCTTACACATTGCCTTTGAGGTACTTCGAGTGCTGTTGGAAAATCCAGCACATGTGACTGTGAACACCTTGGAAATACGAAATAAAGAAGACATTCCCAACCCATTACTGATATGGGATGCCATGAACTTCAATGCAATGGGGTTGTTCCTGCTAAGCAACCTTCTGACAGGACTTTTTAATGTTGTGCTGCAGACAAGAACAGCGGGTTCTGTCACTTGTCTGCTCATCTTATTTTTGTATTTGTTCATTCTAGTCATATTTTCACTGTACGTGTACAGGAAAAAAATAAAAGTAAAGTTTCTGTGAATCTTGTTTGGTATATTGTCGCTTATGGTCCTACTTCAAAGTTACAGGATTACAGGAGCCCAGAGAGCACTTCAATCACTATATTTTTTTTTTTAAATCCAAGCGGTTATCCTGCTTATTAGTATGCACCATGCGAAGTAATTCACAAACAGATGCCCAGATATCGCAGAATTCGATTTTGAAAATCGAGCCGGCCCCGTCATTTTGACGTCAGGAGGTCCGCTGGTTGGTTTTTCACTAGGAACCATAAGCCGCAGCTGCGACAGAAGGGACCACCTCCCGTGGCTCAGTGGTTAGCGTGCTGGCCATGCCACGTCGAGACTGGGAGGTACCCGGGTTCGAATCCTGGTGCCGGCTGTGCTGTCTGGGGTTTTTCCTGGGTTTTCCTCAGACGCTTTCAGATATATGTCGGCGCAGTTCCCTTAGAAGTCGGCCCAGGACGCACATTCCCCCAGGGCGTGAGTCGTGACGTTGCCCACATACGTGAGGCCGACAACGGCAAGCCCTATCACCACCACCACCTGCGACAGAAGGGTTTCTTTTCGCCTTTTCTTTGATTTATCAGGTGCAGTAGACGAACATGGGTACTGTTGTTCCAGACAGCGCACCACTACGTTTGAAGAAAATGAACGCGCCGCATCGCCATAATGACATCACCGATGACGTTTTTTCTCTTCGTCCTCGTGGTTTCACGTTTCACCCTGAGGAACGAGTCGAGCGGTTTTCTATGAAAAATATCGCGTACAAAGAAAATCTGTGTGTTAATAATCAAGTCAAGTTTCTTGCTTTAACAACGCATTCGGAACTGAGAATTTTTTTAATGACATTCTGAGCTCAACGTATGTTTGAATTTCCCGCCATCGAAACAGCCGCGCCCCGAGCCCGACACAAGCCCAAGATCCAGACGCCGACAAAAAGGCGCGTTACCGTAGCGCAGTCTGCGCAGCGCATATCTCCCGAATGATTTGTGACAAGACGGGTGTAGTTGGGTGTAGTGTTGGTGGTTTGTTTGTTCTTGGGTTTGGAGAAGTCCGCTAGCCGCCTAGACGGCTGGATTGCCAAAATATTTGTGTAGGTGCAACGACGTCATGCTAACAAGACTCCCTATCGTTGCCATCTCAGTATCTCGGTACAGCACTTTCAAGTGACGTGTTATTTTCCCCACGTCTCGCATTAATGTTAATGACAATAACACACTCACAAGAGAGCAGCTGACCGATAAAATGTATGCAACTAGCGTCGAAGTCCTTGATCAAGAAGCAGCACCTATTAATCATGCCACTGGAAATGTTCGTGAAGGTGTGCAGACGAGACCCAAACTACGTACAGATTATGCACGCGTGGAATCTATCTACGATGAAAGTTTCCAGGACGAGAACGACGGCCCTATGCCAGCTCCTCGCCCTAACCCCCGCGTATTTACTTGTGTGATGTGTTTCGAAAAAGCAGAGGATGAACATGCCCACATGGAACACCTTCGAACTGCCCACCCCAAGGTACGCACACATTGCCTCGCTTGCGAAACGCAGTACGACGACTACCAGGTTTACAAGTCCCACATTCAACAAGTGCATCAAGACGTGATGGCGGCTTTGGAGCAAAATAAGCAGACGACACATCTGTTCTGCATGGAGTGTGGAAAAGTTTCAAGGACAGAGTCGCTCCTGTACCGTCACAGATCTCAGCACTTCATGCTACACAGAGAGACCTGTGAAACTTGTGGAAAGTCGTTTGTAGAAGGGCCAGCAATGGAAAGACATTTGGAGACTCACAAGCCCTCCGTTCAAACGTGTAGATTGTGCGCAAAGACATTTCAAGATTCGCGAGCTTACAAAGCCCACGCTGGACTACACAAGAAGTATAAATTTTTGTGCGAGGTCAGTACTGTTTTGTATTCACTAATTTGTAAGGTATCTCCCATATTATATTTTACACGCTGGGCACAGTACTTTATGCGATGCACAATATGTTATATCACTTTGACCAGTTGGTTTCTTTGCTGCAAAAATTGTATTCTTGTGTATTGTGGAATTACTGCACACTCAGTACCCAACACTGGAGACATTGAGGTTGCCATCACACATTTTCTTGTTTTCGCCGCAGCTCTGCGGTGCAATGCGCCCCACAGCCATCAGTCTTGAACTTCACCGCTGCTCGAGACATCCGAGTGACGAAAACAAGTACCAGTGTTCGTTCTGCAAGAAGCAGTGTCGCTCAACAGAACACCTCCGCAAACACATGGTCGCAAAGCATGGAGGTGCACCGGGTGAGAAGACATACGGGTGTGAGCATTGTGGCAAGGATTTCAAGTGGAGGCATAACCTGAGAGATCACATCTTGCTGAGGCACTCAAACAACGCTTCGGAAACTTCGACGGAAACGCTTCTGGCCTGCGATGTTTGCGATAAGAAGTTTGCCCACAAGTTTGCGCTTGATGCACACATGCCAACACACTTTGAGTACAGAGACTTTCGCTGTGAGATGTGTGGTATGCATTTTGTTGTCATATTCTGTTTTGAGGCTATTATGCAAGGTCTCTGCCTTGGTACACCCAGGCTTGCAGTTTTTACTGATTTGTATCGTCATATGGCACCCAATAAGCCACTTTGACGTAGCAGAATTCATTCATTGCAAATCTTAATGTCAAATGCCTCGCTGTCATTGTTACCAGCATTTTGTAAAATTGTAATTTTGATGGGAAAATGACAACTGTAAAAGTTGCAAAAATTAGGTACCTGCAAGTATTACTGTATATGCAGTGGAACACTTTTACCTTGCTTTTACATTTTTAGCCTTTAGAAAGCTGAGAATTAGAATTACCTGAAAGGGTACTCCATCACAAAGACTTGGGGACTCATGCCAAGGTTAAAAGTTTGGTAGGCACACACGCTGTTATTATAGCAGAAGGAAAGTTGCATATTGTTATACTGTACGTTTAATTTTGCCTCAAACGATATTGTTTGCAATTTTCCTTTTAAGGAATGGCCTTCAAAAGAAAGCACACACTGAAGGAACACATCAATGCCGTACACTGCAGTGACAAAAAGTTCCAGTGCTCGGTCTGCGGAGAAATGTTTGCGGTGAAGCGGTATCTCGATGCGCACTGCAAGACAAAGCACGAAGACTCCACCCAAGTTTTCTCTTGCAAGTAAGAATTCAACACAGAAAATTCAAAACTGTAACAGAAATATTAGGGCTGCGTGGATGTAGATATATGGTAAAAATTGCTAAAGGAGTTGCGATATAATACAAAATGCACAAAGATGCATATGTGCAGTATGATAACACAAAAATATGTAGTTCTCAGTTGTAACTGTACACACGTCCGAGTTTGTGTAGGAAACACCACAAAATCCCTCCCTGATTATGCTTTGCAAAATGAATATCAGGACATGCGTAGTCCAAGTTGAGGGGTTTGTATATTTATTTATGTAAAGGTTGTTCTAGAAATGTAAGTATTCACACCAAATTGACCCAGACTCTCTAGGTTCGAATACTAGAAATCGCTGTTCTCATTTTTACAATAATGCTATCACCTTTCAGTGAATGCCCCAAAGAATTCAAGAGCGAAAGGGGTCTTTCTGCCCACCGGAAGACCTGCCACGGAAAGGCGGAGCGGAAACACGAGTGCGCCAAGTGTGGTCGAGCGTTCTACTCTCCGAAGGATCGGCGGAGACACGAACTGACGCACAGTGCGGAGAAGAAACACGAGTGCCCGCGCTGCGGCAAGACATTCTCCCGCGCGGATAACTTGCGCAAGCACGTCAAGGGAGTGTGTCGGTTAAAAGATCTGTGATCTCTTAACAAGTGGGCATCTTCTGGTGGTGGTAATAAATATGTCTAACAGTATTGGTTTGGTGCAGCAGTGAGTGTCTCACTAAAATACGAACCATGTCGTTTTGGGCGAGGTCTCTTTTAGAAAAGCCAGAAAGCGCGCATTGAAGCTATTTGGACCGCAGATGAGAACGTGTGGGGTTTGACGGAACTTCTTCAGCTCTTCATTCAGCAGGCGTTCATCTATTTGCCCAAAGTGAACTTCTTCTCCGTAACCAGGCTTGAATTCTTTACCTTCCTGAGGTGAAATTAAAACATATAGGTGAATTAATAAGCAGAAGCTGATTAAACAGTTAATTCTAGGATGGTTTTGACGTAGAATTTATCTTCCTACCATTCATGCGGCTTACACTTAGAAATTTCATGCAGCGTTTTGGCATTAGTTTGGTGCAGGGTTAAGTTAATCGGATAAATCTTCAAATAAATAAATAAATGGAACAAACCAAAGTAAATTCTATGTCATCAACAAAAATCTCTGTTGCACCTAACCCTTATCTTCAGGAAAGAAAAATAAAGCCATTCAGCTGCGTAAGTTGCTCACCTGGCTGAAGCAATACAACACAGAAATATTCCAGTAACTCTTCAATTTGTTTATCTCTTCTCTTAAGTATATGGAACTATACGTTTGTGTGCCGTAAAGTAGTCGCACGATAGTCTCATCATCTTCGTTAGAGACAATAGCTCGGATGACTTGTATCATTGGTGCGACTCCAGTCCCTGCTGCAAGCAACAGGAGGCTTTTGAACTGTAACATCAAGTGTACACAATGACTACTTGAACGTTAGACGCAGTACCTGTACTTATACCTGATTTGGTTTGTAAGTAAATTCTCCAAACGGGCCTCTAAGCTCAACCAAGTCTCCTTCGCGTAAGCTTGCTACGTATCTGGACATTTTCCCTTGAGGATAGATCTGCAATGAAATTCAACTGATTACTTTATACGGTACCATAAAGCTGTGCGTAACCTTAACCTACTTTAATGAGAATGTCGAAGTGTCCACTGCATTCCCTATGACTGATTACTGTGTACTGACGTGTGATCACCCGTCCATTGTAAGAAGCCCTGAAGAAGACAGGATACTTTCTGCTAAACCGGTTGCAACTCCAATACCAGATTTAATAAAAGAAAGAACATACCGAAGAACCAAATGTTGAGCTGTGTCTAAGGGGAGAGGACCATGATTTGGCACGGTAAATCGATACACGAAGGTGTCGTCTGTTACTTTTTTAATATTGCTTATCGTAAAGTTTCGATAAGTATATTTGCTGATCACGTCTTCCTGCAAGAAGGAAGTAGGGGGTAAGACGTTTGAATTTGTGCAAGTCAGTGCACAGACCTCCGACAATGACACGCCGTGCACGTAGTCCATGCATTCCTTCTTCCATATTTTAAGTTCCTGTTCGTAGATATCGAACACGCACAGAGAACACCCATTGCCACAGCAGTCACTTTGATCTGGCTCGACGGGCTTCCCATCCAAAAGCTCCGCAGAAATGCTGCCGTGTGCAACCTCTCCGTTACCAATGAGTGTTTGGTGTCTTGTCACCTCTTCTGTCATCAGAAATGCAATACGGATATAATGTTTTGACCATTTAACACTTTAACAAGCAGGCTTTAAATCAGCTGCAAAACATGTGTGTGGAATCCATGTGTAATCGGTGTAATCCACTCGCAAATCCAGTCGTACGAAAATTTTATCGTACCTCATAGCAAAACACGCTGAACCGCTGAACGCTTGAAAAGTGGCAAAATTGTACGCTTCTTCCACTTTATAATTGTAGTGCGGTGAATTATGCCATTTTATGCAATAGTGTCGGAGCTTTCTTGCTGCCGTCTGGCAACAAGTTGTTGTTGTTTGTTGTCGGCTGCGTCTGCTTCTTGTCTCCGACCCGTGCCCCGTGCTGCGCGAGCCGTTGCCTGCGGCAGCTCAGGAGAATGCGGACGTCTCGACATAAAATTAAGCATAGTTCATAAGCTACATTCTGCTTGTTTCGTCATACAGTGAGCATATTGCATTATCAATACGGAAGAGCTAGTAAAGTGAGTATCCGCTGCAGATCGCATGTGGTGACAGGTGTCAGCTGGGCGATGTTCTCTAGCGATCACTGCCTAAACATGATACCGATCTCTGTTTATTGAACGAAATATGGGTTGCTAAAGCGTCATGAATGAGCAGAAATCTTGCAGAAATCTTACCCCCCGCAGTTACAGATGTTCGACAGTACACCTCCGTATCTATGAGGGGTAGTTGGCATTACTCCATCCATTGTGAAGACAGAAGTGACGGCAGGACTCCCAACGAAAGAGTATATATTTCATATAAGAGGGCAGCATAGGACACATGTAAAAGGGTGAACTGAATGCTCGTGAGCTCGCTGGAGAAATGGAGGAATCATTTATTTCAGTGAATCTTTGTCATCATGTCTAGTCCCTACAAGTACCTCCACTACTTTTTTATTTTTATTATAACACTTGTTTGACTGATTGATAGGATCATGCTGATAAATAATAAGGTTCCCTTTCTTGTATATTATTATTGCTATTTTTTTTTTTTTTTTTCAGACTGATGGTGAAATCACTTATAAATGTAAGACTGCTAAGAAGCTCCCGTGAAATTGACTGGACCTGAATTTCACTGTGTATGAAACCTTCCCTTTATTCACGACTGATCGCGATATGCTACTCTGTATGCTACATGTCGCACTTTTCTGTCCATAGGTAACAAAATGTCTGACTGCAGCGAAGGCCCATCATGCTCAGACTTAGTCTGCAGCGAAGCAGATGTTCCACCCGAGGGCAATGGAGCAATTTTATCAGTGGACAGTTTTCCTAAAGAATCTCTAGAAGTAAGTGTGTGGTGCCTCGAAATAGTGTCGCCCAAAAGTTTTTACGAAATGCACCTAATAAATATATATATATTTATTTTATTACGTATTATAAATGAACCTTGCTCAAAGATGCATTACAGAAAATATAAAAGCTGAGTTACAAATTTCCACAAATTTTTGAAAGAGACAGCAAAACTTCACAGTTTCGAAAATAGTGGTTCTGAGGCTGAAACACACACCAGACAAGCACAACACAAGCCCCAAAGGTGAATAAGAACATGAACGATAGAAGATTTTACAAAGTTGCGCACGCCACCAAGCGCATGGTATAAAGCAGCATGGGAGGGACACTGCTCCGTCGTCTGCTTCGGTTATGATTCCCGGCTGCTGCTGTGCACACCAGGAATGTTGTTGTTTCTTTCTACCTCTGTCTCTGACTGTCTCATAATGCTGTAGGGCCCTCTAAGTTCCCATGAGCCCTTGCGTGCCACAGGTGGCACTTCCTTTTGTAAAAAGGTCTATTGAAATATGTCAGCCATCGAAAAGGCCACTGAAGAACTGTAAGTGCATGAGTAACGAACAAGTGGCTCATCAACAGGTCATGGATCTGATGCGGAGGCACAGGGTGCTCTGCGACGTAGAAATCAGGGTCGGGTCAGACTCGTTTCCAGCGCATCGCCTGGTGCTACTTGCTGCTTCCCCCTACTTCCGAGCCATGTTTGCTGGGGGCTTGCGTGAGGCAGCACTGCCAGTAGTCCACATTCAAGGGGTTAATCCAAGCACTATGGCTTCTGTGATGCGTTTTGCTTACACAGGACGAGTGTGTGTCGACCACCGGAATGTCTGTCAGCTTCTGCCTGCTGCCACCATGTTTCAGGCGAGTCATAAAGCTATTTTCTCACTTTCTTTTGAAAATGAGGTAAAGAAAATAGTTTGTTGTTGAAGTGCTAGTTTGACTGATGAGTTTACTGGACTACATTCCAAAACTTGTATAATAGCCAGGGGAAGTATTTTGAAGTACAATTTATGATCAGCTCTTCAGATTTAGATGTGCACACATCACGTGTGATTTCGTCGTGTAAATGTTCCGCACTTTGAAGCCGTGCAGAAAATTTCTAATTGAGAAAAAAGCACTGAAAAGTGAAACTGGAAGAAAGAAAATCTAAATTCCAAATTCTACAATGAACATGCTCTTGACTCGCTCCGCTTGTATCGCTCAACCTTGTTACATTCATATGAGCTCTCAGGACCTTCTGTCTGGCGCCCCGCCTGGGGAAGATGACCGGGGCGGCTGCCCCTCCCGCACCCCCCTTGGAAAGGCTGCGGCTGTAGAACTGCCCTTCACACCGAAATTCTCATATGCAGATGAATCACATTATCGAGGCATGCTGCAACTACTTAGAGAAGCAGCTTGAACCGTCAAACTGCATCGGAATAGGAGACTTCGCTTTGCAGCACGGATGTACACATCTCTACCTCAAGGTCAACGAGTACATCGATCAGAACTTCTCTCTAGTGAGTAGCATTCTTTTCCTACGCACTGTGTACCCTTCATGGGATTTTAATACATGTCTAGGTATCGGAAGGAGACGAATTTCTGACACTGTCGGCGGGTCAGCTCGTTAACCTGATCAAGCGAGACGAACTCAACGTGCGTTGCGAACTCGAAGTGTTCAACGCTGTGCTCCGCTGGGTGAAGCACGATGAATCTCGCAGACGTTCCAAGACTGCAGATGTACTAAGTGCAGTGCGCTGTCACTTCCTCACTCCCAGATTCCTCAAACAGCAGCTTCAGAACTGCGAGCTCGTCCGCAGCATGCCTCAGTGTTCTGAATACCTCACAAAGATTATTCAGGTATGGGGGGTATTGGTTGAAAAAATCGATAAAAATAATACATAATATAAAAATTGATAAGAAATTATATATCATATAAAAATTTATATCTAATAATATTATTATATAATTCATATCAAAAATTGATATAAGATTATTCAGGTATGGGGGTAAAATGTGTATTGTGTTCAAAATGTCTTTTACCTCAGGACTTGACGGTTCGACGACAATACACTGTGGCTCAGAGGAAGCCACAAGTGGCACAGGTTGTGTACTGTGTTGGCGGCTATCAGCAACATTCCCTGGGAGCCTTGGAATGCCTGTGCCCTCCACACCGCTGGTTTCGATTAGCCGAGTTGTCTTGTCCTCGATCGGGCCTTGGAGCTGCGTTTGTAAATGGCAAGATGTATGCAGTTGGCGGCCGGAACAATTCACCCGATAAGGTGAGTGCAGTGGTGAATGTCTCGGGGGTGACTTGCCTGCATCTGCCAGCATTTATATGTGCAATTAGCTGTGCTGGATTATTTTGGTCTTTTAAATTATGTTGTATCGAACCCCATTGATTACGCAAAAATCATGCATAATTAGTCACTGACCGATTTTTCAGACTCAAAAAATTTACACTTCGATTTTTTAAGGTCACTGGTAAGGGTAACCCCTCAATAGTTATATTTATCTACTTGGGATATCGCGCAGTGATCAAGAAAATACGAGAACATACTAGGTGGTCACTTCCAAATTACCCGTAAGAGAACAGTTTTATCCTCATTAATTTCCATTCCCCATTGGAGAGAGCACTCGATAATTGCAATAATAGCCCTCTGCAATAAAATATGATCAGCCGTTGTCAAGATTTCTTTATAAATAGCACAATCATCTGCAAAAAGTCTAACTGAAATACCATGTGGAATTATACTAAGTCATTAATATATACGTCGGAAAGGGAAACAAAAAAAAAAGAGAAACACTGTCAAGGAGACCGCGATAAGGGAATCACACACGTAACATGAAAAACGGTTAGGAGCAACTAAGACTTACTTCAACAAGAACTTTCGTGCAAGAGACTGCACTTCTTCAGGTTACACAACTAAATGTGACAAGTATGTATAACCCAAGAGAACAAATACAAGAAAACAGGTTTCCAGAACCAAGTAAACAGAAAACAACCAGACAGTAATACAATGCATCACGTGAGCAACCGTCACATAAGAATCAGGAAAGAGAAACTGTACGGGTAAATGAGACATTCGGAGAATTGGGGTTCAAAAGATTTGGTGGTGAAAAACGGGGGAACAGGTGCATGTCTAGAGTGACCTTATGGGCTGAAGGGAAAATGGAGCTAAAAATGCTAAGAACGGAAGGTGAATGAAGCAGCTTAGCTGGATGATGGGTTGAACAACTGCAGAGGACCGCAATGAACGTTTAGTCCCCACGGTTTTAAAGAAGAAAACTTAGAAATGAAGAAGGACTCTCAATTTAATATATATTAGAAATAAAAGAAGCCCCACACACTACCCTGCGGAATGCCAGAAGCAACTCTGACCTCCGAGCGACTATTTTTAACTTCAACAAACCGCCGTAGACCATGTAAGTACAATAGACGACTTCAGAAAATCCCAGAGTGCTTACCGCCACTTTGAGCTGGTGAACTGGTGGCCTCGAAACTGTTTCGATTTCACCCCTGCCAGTCCATTGTCCACGACAATGTCAAGGTCAGCGGAAGCGAAACGGGAAGTATTATTCTTAAGGCCCCTGGTTTTCTGCTGCGGCAAATTCAAAATTCTGCGGCACTGACTTGTGAGCGTCAGAGCTCTTCTTTGATCGTCATTGTCATTGCGTGGCGCGGGCATTCTTAACGGGTACACGCCACGAGCTTGTTGTTCTACCATCATCTGTATGACATGTTCGTCCTGCTCATCATCAAATTGTAGGTCTGTTTATTTGTATTCATCTTCAATTGGATTCATCATTGTTAATTAAATGCTGGTAATATTTTCTATCGCCGTATCCGAATCTTTTGAGTTAGGCAAGGACTTCAACGACTGTTCCAACGATGTCACGTCGGCCATCCCTTCTTGGTCCCAGTTCATGCCTCACATGACGCAGTCGAAATTCTGCGATTTTCCGCGGCAAGCAGTCAACGGCTGCTTGAGATGGGAATCACTTTATTTTGTTGGATAATGTGGGGACAAAAATATTTTATAAAATTACAGATTGAAACCAATGTTGTGGCTCAGCATTACATACATGATATCTTGATATCTCCTCTGACAAAGGCAAAGGTCTGTCACCTGCAATCATTTTATAGGAACTCTATAGGAAGATTATAGCAAGGAGTTTACAATACATGCCCTGTGGAAGTTACAGGACACCTTTTCTTGTTTCTGGGCTGTAGGCATTTATTTAAGTCTTTAGAGGCAAACTCCCAGACATCAAATCAAAACTCCCCACTGCCACCGCTAAATTGCGCACGGGAGGGACGCCGCCTCTTCCTCAGGCGAAGTATGCACAATAAACTTGGGCTAACCTTATCTTAGTCTAAACTACAATCTTGTCTGTGCTGGTCCCGCAGCATGGGCACTTTCGTAAAGCACGCTTCACCTCATGCAAGGAAGCTTCAGGTGAAACCCACTTTCGGGAAGCGTCGTTCGAATCGGCGAATCGTCGGATATTCGGAAATCCGAATATTGGGTATTCGATTCTTGAAATGAATGAAATACTTATTGTGTCTGATATTTGATTCGAATTGGATGACTGGAATATCCGCACACCCCTAAAAATAAGGAATTCCGTGAAATTCAGTGCCAAACGAATGATTCCGCGATGAATTCCGGCTTTCGCGAATTCGCGGAAAAGCCGGGGCCTTAATTATTCTTCGTTTCTCCGCTCAGTAAGCGCCCAGGACGCAATGCGTGCGCAAGGAGCACTGGGATTTTCTGAAATCGTCTTTTGAATCCAACGAACAACCCAGTATGGGAGGCCGATGTTTAGCAACTTCTGTAGTAACTGTCCATTGGCACTATTAGCTCAGTCAAATGCCTCACGGGGCAAGTGTACTTCCACTTGCAATATTTTGGACACTGAAGTGCAAACATTTATCTCTCCTCGTGGAATGAAAAATCTTGTTATCTTGATAGCAACACAAAAAGAAGGGAACCGGTTGTGTCGGTCGTGATGCGGATAGGAGGCCCAATCATCACGGGAGATCTTTTGTGGAGACCAATGGGAGGAAGCCTCGCGCGTCTTGAGAAGAAAGAGGGAAAGCGCAAACTGCGGGCGCGACGCACCAGATGAACCCCGTTACTTTCGTCGCTATCAAGGTAACGGCATCTTTCATTCCTCGAGGAGAAATTTCTCGATTTTTCCGATGTTCCGCCGAAAACTGGGGGCACTATACACCCAAGCCCGATATATCGAAGTCTCTTTTGTCGGCGGTCGCGTCGACACAGCACAAGTGAAAAAATGTTGCACACCCGTGTGTTTTCCTTAAATGTCGAGTGGGGAAGACTCGGCAAATGTCTTGGGCGCGGGCGGTGGCTGGCTAGTGCGTCGTCGACACACTGGTCTACAGTGGTCAGTAGTAACAGAATTACGCCGTCCTCTGCGTCAGCAGTGTCAGAAAGAGTGTCTGCAAAACGTCTGCCTTTCAGGGTAATATAAAACATCTGAAATGTTTTCTCCGCCATCTGGCCTTCTGTCGCCCGTTGTGTAACCCGAAAAGAAAACCCGAAACTGCAAAGTAGCTGCTGACCGTACTATTATATTCTTTCGCATTCGCACTTCAAACATTTATAAACCGCGTATTCTAACATAGTACTTTCAGGAACTGTCACGCAAAATATTTCATTTGGGGAATCGCGAATTTTCCGCGTTTACAAGAAGCGGCGCAGATCTCGCCCAGCGGCTACTCCTCGCGTGTGGTCACGTCAGGAGAGCGGAACACTTATTGGCTGCCGAGAATCGTCTGCTAACGGGAACGACCGGTCGAGTCGCGCACGAAAGAAGAAAAAAAGAAAAAAGAACAATTCACCGGATAAGGTGAATGCAGTGGTGAACGTCTCAGGGTGATTTGCCTGCATCTGCCAGCATTTACATATGCAGTTAGCTGTGGTGGATTATTTGAGTCTTAAATCACGTTGTATTGAACCATATGAATTACGCAAAAATTATGCATAATCAGTCACTGACCGATCTTTCGGACTGATCAAATTTGGACCTCAGATGTTTTAGAAAACTATTGGCAGGAGCGAAGGAGCTTTTCTGACCCGCGAGCTCTTTTCCGCACCAGGATCGTGGCTACACTCAGTTTTTGTGCGAATATCCGTGTATTCACACAAGCGACATCCTCGCAGAAGATTCTAGAGGAAGAAAAAGCAAAAAATTTCTCACGGAGCCGAAGTTCCGCCCCATGTTTCGTTGAGCATTCACACGGTGCAGGCGTATCGGGAGTGGCATATTGCGCATTTAGCAGACGACACTTAGCAAATGACACCGCCACCTGTCGTCTGCTACGGAATATTTTGTGGCTGTGTCGCAGGACGTTCCCCACGGCAGCGCACGGCACGTGAAGGCACGACGTTAAATAATGTCGCTGTTGTGAATACACGTAGTATATATATCCCAGAGCATGTAATCCTAGGAACAGGAGGGGGGGAGGGAGGCATCAACCCTATCACCTCTTTTCCTGGAGACGTGCGCTGCGGATCGTGGCGGTGTTCAGAGGTCCATATTTATTATGACATCTGAGGCTAATCATGGCGACCTATGACTAAAGAGTACGCAATTTTCACGAGTGGCCTTGAAGCTCCAATACGCCCCCCCCCCCTCTTTTCCCCGTCACTATTCGTCCATGGCAGACTCGCAACAGTTTTGATGTCACTTTGGGGGAGGCGAGTCTATTTTTGTCATTGACTCGAAATTTCGACGGCTCGAAAATTCAGACCAACTGTATGGCTCCTAGACGTCCGAAAATTCCAATCCAATTTTAATCCAATCGGCAGATTCCAATGTGAACGAATTTATTCTTTTGCCTGCTGCGCACAAAGCTTACGTGCAAAGTGTACGTGCGGAATGGAAATGTTAACTAGCCCTGTGACCTCAATGAAAGTAATGGGAAGTAAATCAAGGGGAAGTCAACAGACGGAACAGTCACATGACATACAATTTCACGACAACTTTGGTGACATGACGAGCATTTCGCTTACAAGTGCGACGCATTTTGCTCGGTCACAGAACTATGACTGTGCCATGGTGGACTGCTACGACCCGGTGAACAACTCCTGGCACTCCTGCGCTGAAATGTCGGTACCTCGCAATCGAGTGGGCCTGGTAGTCCTGGATGGCCTTCTGTACGCTGTGGGGGGCTCCCATGCCACTCAGCATCACAGATCAGTAGAGAGGTAACACAATCCCGGCGCGCAATCTGTAGAAGTGATGTTTTGATGATGGAGTGCAATTTCTAGGTACGACCCTACCGAGGACAGCTGGACGACCGTGGCACCTATGAGCTGCGCTCGCATCGGCGTAGGTGTCGCTGTGGTGCGCAGGCTGTTATACGCAGTCGGTGGCTACGACGGGGAGAACAGACTAAAATCTGTCGAGTGCTACGACCCAGATCGAAACCAGTGGAGCACTGTGACATCCATGAACTCAAATCGGAGCGGTGCCGGTAATTAAGCTATACTCCTAACATATACCAAGGGGTTGCGTGCCATTGGACCTGTATACCTCGCTTTGCGAGAGGGCGGTTGTTCATGACTCTTCTGGTTCATGATACCGTAAAAGTGGTAGTGTATTTATACTCACACTTTGGCACCCAAACGTTGACACGTTTTTCCCGTACTGATATGAGCCAACCTGACAGCGCTGCCGACGCAGAGAGCGGCAGCCAGAGGGAGAGCGGAATTCGGCCGCGGCACCTGTTTTCCTCGCGTAATTGCCGCACCCCTTCCATGCCGCTACGTACGCTTTTGAGTTAAAAGGTTCGTTCATTGTGCGAGTAAATGCGGCAATTCCCGCCAATTTCCCGATTGCATTTTTTGTTTATTTGTTTTCAAAGTACACTGAAATCCCGCGGAATAGTGCTAATGATTTGATTACGAAAGCGTACGGGCATTGAATTTTGCAATAGATGAGTTCCACAATGACAATGTGGCCCATTCAGTAGCGTAGCCACAAAAAATATATCGGGTGGTGCTCTACGGGGATTTTATATGGGGAAGAGGATTTCACCCTCGTCTTTCCTCTCCCAAATGCACTAGAAAAGGTACGCTTTCGGGTTGGGGGGGTTGTCGAACCAACCCACCACCTTGGCCTTGTGGCTACGCCGCTGGGCCTATTAGTGGCGATTTATTGCAGCACTCTCAAGATTTAGAGCTCTGAGATTACTTTTAGGACACCTGACAACCCAATACAAATACTGATTATGCCCGTTCGTCTCACTGTCCTGACGAAGGCTCCGACTGCTAGAAGTGGACACAGGTATTGGTCACATCACACACGCATTGAACTGCACGCAGGGGTAATACTAACTTATGAGAATAGTAATAACTTTGTTCTAGGTGTCGTAGTACTTGAAAGGTATACTCTTGAACACATATCCGCGTCAAGCTCTGAACTTCAAGGAAGAGCCCAAGTTATGGCCATTCCCATTGGTTCTCATAAGCACGTGACCGCTGACGGGGAATGTCTGCCGTGATGTCAGTCTTGCTATCGATGCCGATTTTCTACATGTCTACCCACTCGAGTGCTGCACTCAAGTGAAACTGCAGGTTCAAATCGATGCAAAGAAAAGAAGCATGTAACCATTCCCCAGTGTCATTATGAAACCTCTAGACCATCATTCATCCGTATTTAGGTGTTCTGGCAGTGGACACGTTCGTGTTTGCTATTGGCGGATACGACGGCACGAGCCAACTGAAGTCCGTGGAACGCTACGACACCGAGAAAGATACCTGGATGTTTGTCACACCCATGATCTCTCCTCGAAGCGCCCTGGCAGTTGCCGTGCTCAATGGCCGTGTCTACGCATTAGGTGAGGGTGTGCTTATTTCTCAGTGTATTACACGAGCTACATCCCCACATAATATTCTAGTGGAAGAAAAGGCAAAAACTTCTAAAAAAAACTATTCTTCCCCGTCTTACGTTGAGCATTCGCGCGGCGCACAAATATCGGGAGTTGCACACTGCGCACATAGCAGACGACACCGTGTCCTGTCGTCAGCTACGGAATAGCTTGTGGCTGAGCCGCGGGACACTCCCCATGGTTGGAAGAGCCAACGCCACCTAAACACAGGCGGCCTGCTTTATGTAAGTCACTCATTCCCTACGTGGACAGCAAAGTCGAGATTCAACCAACCGCCGCAGCCCGCATATGATTTGAAACACAGGCCTTCTGTGGCTACAAGTGGTTGCCCATACGGCTCATGGCGGCTTGTCTCCAGAGCTACGGTTACCAAAACTGCCAAAGCATGGTCGTGATTGGCGCACTCTTAATGATTACGTGTACTGCCAACACCACCTAGATACAGAAAGCCCACGCGCACGTCGACTTGGCGTAACAATTAAGAGTCAGCCAATCAGGATCGTGTTTTCAACGGTCGTAGCCAATCACGAACGTGCTTTCAGCGGTCGTCGCCATGGAGAAGAACCACCGTCGTCTGCGAGTTGATTGAACGCCCCCCGCGTACCAAATGGGAAAACTTAAAAATAAAGCGCAAAACGGTCTCAATCTTTCTCAAAAGTGATTTCCTGGGAAGTGTCTTGCACTTTTTGTCTAAAAATTTAGGTCTGCAGGTTCCAGGTGAGCTGCAATCATTTGCGGGTTCTTGAATTCGCAGAACGATGAATCGCAGTAGCAGACGAATTCTGACTATATATATACACGTAGCGAAGGAGGGAGGAGGCAATGCGCAGACTTTCTCTATCTAGGTGGTGTTGGTACTGCGCACATTGCAGATGACACAATCGGCCCTGTCGTCTGCTAGGGAATATCTTGTGGCTGAGCCGCAACATGTTCCCCATTGTTAGCAGACCACGAAGGTGTGGCAGCAGAGAGTTATGACAGGACCTTCCACTGGAGTATTCCGGGTGCAATACCGCTCGCGTGAATACAGGTTATCTCTCACGTCACCTGTGGTTTCTTTTGTTACAGGGGGTTACGATGGAACGTCATTCCTGTCAACTGTCGAGGTGTACGACCCCGAAGCTGACGAATGGACTGAAGGTTTACGCATGCAGACAGGAAAGAGTGGCCACGCCGCGGCCGTCTGGCGTGCCCCCTGCCTCATGCACGCCATTCTCTGATCATCCAATTCAAGATTCTGCATGCTATCATGTTTCATATCATTAATTGAAGTACAAATATATGGCGCATGCTCGTGCCGACACTATCGGCTGCTGGCAGCTGAAGATGCAGTGGCAAATGCATTTATAGAACCATTCTTTCTCTTTTTTTGAGCATAGTCACACCAAGTCAATAAAATTGTCCTATATTGAATGTGAATATAATCTGATCCGTTGGTGGCGTGTATGTCCGCCTACTAATCCAAAGGTTGCGTGTTCCGGCCGAGGACACCAACTTTGTGGTAGGGTAGGACGTTGCTTAGACCTTTCGGCGCACGTACGCTATCGTACGCTACGTATCCCTCAGGTATGTGTTCAGAATTATGTTTTGAAACCTTTATAATTTCTAAAATTTAAATGCGATTTTTATAATTTTACTATACATTTTTATTTTATTTTGCAAAAGCTATGAGAGCAGCATAGCTGTCGTTTTTGCAGTTGAGTTCTACGGCCGTGCGACATCCTCTGGAAGAGAGTTAACAGAACGGGAGACAATCCTCGTTGAAATCCATTCTATCTCCAAATCCAAATCCAAATATCAAAAGAGCGCGTGTCATTGCTGAATTTCGGTATGTAAATGAGCCGTAACCGAAAAAGCGCGCCCTGAGCAGCGCATCACCCTCGCCGTCGGAGGCTTATCTGGGCTGGAAAGCCCGGTTTATCTGGCCAGCTGAGCGGCACTTACTCCAATCATCTCCATGGCTCCAAATCACGTGGCCCTCTGACCAGGGCCGTCTCAAGGCAAGCGCGGGGTCCTGTGCTCTGAACCGACGTGGGACCTGACGAAAACAAAAAAAAAAAAAGAGAAAAAAGCATCATGGCCGGAGTTGCGTTTGCGTTGTAGAAATCATTGGCGGTAAAACAATAAAAATGTTTCGGCAATACGACAAAATCTTGCCAATAGCAAGGCTTTTTCAGAACTCCGAACAGCCGAGTAGCAGACGACAGCGGAGTAGCAGACATTTCTCTGGACCAATCAGCGAGCGTGATCCTTGTAGCGTCAGCGCGAGGTCCCAGGCAGATAACAGGCTGGTACTGCTCTCCACCGCCTTTGCGCACGGTCGCTTTTTACGGTGTACTTTAAATTCAATTTCTGCGATAATTATGAGCCGAGATCAAGGGTTGCTAAAACTTGAAGTTAACGCTCAATTCTTTTATTTTACAAACGTTAGTGACATGACATATGCTTCAGTGACAATAGCTCCCGTTACTGAAGCAGAGTTAAGCGTATTAAATTCGAGTTAACGGACTGTTGACCTCGGTCTGAAACCGGGCTTTTGTCATCTTGTAGTTGCACACTTTCTTCGAGAGGGTATCCACCTGGCCGTAGAACTCAACTCCAAAAGCGTCATCTATGCGCCGCTCTCATAGCTTTTTTAATAAAAATTAAAGGCTAAAAAAATCACCCTGCATGTGTACTGTACATCCTATACGAACATTCAAATTTCATCCAGTCTGAATGTCGGCATGGACGTCGCAGAGATATACGTACACGGGTACATAAACGACGCAGTTAATTTTGAATAACTATATAGTATAGTTATAGTATAGTTGAATAGACAAGACTTCATCGTGCGAGATTTCGAGACATGACCAAGCTGGAAGAAGTGACGGAAGATTTGTTCAAAGACGCGAAGAAGAAACCGATGCTGCTAGCAGACGACACAAGCGCACGATATGCGGATGAAAGAAAAGAAAGAATTTCTCTGGTGGCAAGCGGACAGAGTCTTCCCTTTGCTCTTTGGTGCGCTCTGGTGTCTCCGCAAAAAGCTAGTAAAGCCGTCGCGACCAGGGTCGTGGTCACCAAGGTCAGCTCACAAGGACAAGGCATGCGCAGTGTTCTATATCACTGGATCTTAGAGAAAAGAAAAAAACGACAAAAGAAACAAACAAAGGAAGACTGGGAGTTCCGATATTGGAGCTGTTTTTTTTTTTTTTTTTTTTTTTTTTAATATGTGACGTACGAGGCAAATAGTGAAAGGCCACGCGCCATTAGCGTTCATCGGAGTATAGACACCGTGCGCTAGTCTTTCGAGGGGGCGACGACAGCGCCCCAAGCCACCCAAGCGGCGAGGAGGTGCGATGTGGATTTTTTTTTTTTTTTCAACTTTTGCAATGACCAGTACGTTTCGGGTATACCCCAGGCCCGCACGGCTGATGTTGCTGCGTCATTGGCAGCTCCGAGAACCAAGGGAAGTATGAGGTTTTATCGTTTCCCTGCCCGGCTGTACAAGCGCGGCCCCAGGCAACAGGCTCGCTTGCTTCCTAGCCATTTTTTCACTGGATACAAGTCATTTGGCGCGACAACGGAGTATCATCTAAGCTGCAAATCCTACTCATGTGATACCTGCGTCCTGTTTTGCAGTAAATGTGAACGTCTTCATTTCTGCGATCTGCATATTATTTATTTTACTACTTTGTATCAAAAGCATTGAGGTAAAACTTCTGTACACACGTCATCTGCTGTGCATAATGTTTGCACACAAGTTTCATCGTAGCAGAAAATAACTGATGAAAACACTAAGCCTTCTCTTAGTCTTCCCTTCCTTTCGAAATTGGGATTTATCCCCGCCACTGCGGCAAATTGGTGACAGACGCAAATTCGTGCCGATTGAGGAATATCGCCAGTACCGCACCGTGTTTACATTTGCCGGCCGCTCCCGCTGCAACGTCCCTTCATTATACGTGGGGGTTTGTGGTTTTCGGCATTTACTTTCAAGCAAATTAAGGGGGTGTTTATCGATATTTATATGAATTAGTAAAAATTGGATTCTTTATGCAGCTATGTTCCGTCGGGACGGACGGGATGTCCGAATGCGGGCGTCTATTTAATTACACGCGAAGCCATGCCTATTTTGTAAGTGAGGGAAACAACCAACTAGCAAAAGTGAAATACCAAGTGAACGGTGGCGTTTATCGTCAGTACAAAACAGGGAAACAAGGAAAACCCATCTTATGCTGTAATATATGCAAGCGTATATACCATACTCACATCCGCATAGCGGTCCGCTTTTTCGATATATGCCGAATTTGAAAAAAAAAAGAAAATCATTCGGGGAGTGTTCTTCCACATTTTTCGGAAAATGTCGAAAACCACAAAACCTACGTCTGAGATAGGCATGAACCTAAAACGGGAAGACTAGTTGAGAAAAGGTATGTTGTTATCACCGCGCTGTCCCCTCCCGGGTGTTCGAAGACATCTTCCATTTCAGAAACGTGTCCGGACTCATAAAGCCTTCCTTGATCTAAAGTTGTACAGTTGTACGTTAAAAAAAGGAAGACCCTGATTCTTTAGGAGGTCGGAAGCCGCTGTGCAACACACGACAGCAGTCAGCGCTCGATCAGTTCGGTCATACCGATTTTCTCCGCAAGTGGCGCGCGTGTCAGATTTTCGCCGCGCCCTCTGGTTAGCGCACGGAGCCTATAGTCACAGGAGGAGGCGTCTCCTATATATTTTTTTATTCCGTGTTGAGCGCCGCGAAGCAACTGTGGCTATGAGCGGCGTACAGACGTGGACGGATATGGAGGGAAGATAGCAGGAAGGAGCGGAGGACAGAGGTTAGTGTGCCTCCTGGGCCGACTTGAGGGGAACTGTGCCGACATTCGGGTGGAAAGTTTGCCGGAAAACCTCAGACAGCACAGCCGGTGGTAGGATTCGAACCGGAAACCTCCCAGTCTTCAGCACGACCTTGGCTACGAGCCTCCCACGAGCAGCTCGGCCATTCCGCTGGTCACGAAAATGAATGCGCCAATACATGTTCCTCCATTACCGGAAATGACGGCGAAAATCACCGGCTGGTATTGCTGAGTAATACTGTATGCACCTACGCGAGTGATTTCTTTATTTATTTCTGTCTTTTTTATGGATACCACGCGAAGGCATGGAAAACGCAACGCGGGACGCGTCCGTTGCTCGCTCACTCGCGTCGCCGGCGTCATGCAACCACACGCAAAAGATACACAATTTCACCAAAGCGAAGTGGTACGTACGTACGCATTATGTAAAAGCAGCACTTTTGCAAAAAAAAAAGTAGGAAAAGGGCGCTGACAGAGCTGGAACTCGTGTCCGCTGGCATGCTCCACAACACCCAGATACGGTAGCGGCGTAGCAGGAACAAAACTGAAAGGCTTGTATCGTATCAGAAACGTAAACGGTGGCAAAAACATGCCCACTACCCCTCTCTACTAGCAACACTAGCAGACCAGAAAAACACATGATGTCCGTTCAAGGTCTTCCGTATTATACGTGAATCCATCTGCCACAATCCAATTGCAGCTTCGACGCAACCAACAGAACAAACAGAACTCATACCCACCTTTGCAATCGACAAAGGCAATAGCCTAACAAAGAATCGACAGTATTCGACATGTTTCAAGTTCACGACACGACACTATTATCCGTCACAAACTGTGGTACCATGCGTGTTGATCACGTTTCGCGCACGCGCAGATACACGCAAAAAAGGGGGAGGAGTCTGTCGTCTGCATCGTGCAGCCGAAACTGAAATTGGCAAAAACTGCTAGATACGAATACTTGTCAGTGTAGATGTACAGGGTGTGTGCAGATAAAGTGTTCCCTCAACGCTTTACATGCACAGGCGTGGGTCGCCTAGTCGTACCACAGTCTCAACGTCATGATCATTATCACCAATCCTCCTGAACATGAGATATGGTAATGGTGATTGAAAGACGAAAAGAGCACGGCAACAAAAATAAACACTTTTGGAAATACATAAGTAACACGAAGATGAAGAAGTGTAAGACTGTACCATCATTATCACCATCGCAGCTTGGTCGGCTGCTCAATACAAATTCGGATCGGGAAGCTGGAAAATTCTCAAGACAGACAACATGCGTTGGTTTGAAGGCGGCATGCTGAAGGCCATCGCCGAGGCTCAACGGCGACGCGCCCTTCTACTGGTGTTCATCGATGGTGAAGACAGGTCATCCCTCGTGATGCGCGCTGCTTTTGAGGATCCTACCATCAGCAAGCTCATCGAGACCCTGCGCTGTGTGCCTGTGTGTTTGCGTTCCAACAGTTCGGCGTGTCGTAGTTTCTCTTTGTGCTACCCCGTGAACGATGTCCCAGCCACGTTCCTCATCACAGCTCAGGGACGACTCGAAGCTTCGTTGTCTGGCACCGTCGATACGACGGCTCTCGAAGAATGTCTCGCCCCACTTGTAGCGTCCACATACTTGCACAAGGTAGAGTCTGACAACCAAAGCGAAGCCACGCTGGTTGTTAATCGGATGACAAAAGTTGACCAACCTTTGAAATTCCCGGCAGACGGTCAGGGAGCGCGAAGGAAACGAAATAAGAAATACAGAAGATGTCCGGCTCCGAAGACGGAAGCTGTGGTGCAGACTAGTATCCCGGTGTTAGCCGAGAGGTCTACGCAATTTAATCCGGATGATATACGCTCCTGCTTGGACCTCATTGCGAAGCTCGGCAAAGTAGAAGGCGCGCAAGACGACCTCGGTCGTCCAAGTGCGGAAACAGCTGTCAGGATGCACTCCGACTTCGCAGCTAGCTTCGCGTCGCTTCTGTACGATATGGATAGAAATCCTGTTGTTCAGCCCCCGCCTCCAATAGTCGAGGAAGCAAAATCACTAAACACCGGGGATGGACTTATGCCACATTGCGAAGAAGGATCAAATGGCGAGGACGATGGCTTGAGGGCCAGTAATCCGGGTGAAGCTAGCGGAACGGACACGTCCGCAGCTTTCGAGCAGATCCAGAGCGTTCTCGAAAGCATCATAGACGGCCCGGACATGCTCGCGAAGTTCGCCACGCTCGCTCAAGAGTTCGCCGAGCAGATGGTCAATAGTTCACGAGACGAAAATGTGAAGATAGAGCGGCAGCCAAAAGAAGCGGTTAACAAACAGCCGCCTCCAGAATCGGCGAAGAAGGCAACACCGAAGCCAGCTACTCGATCACGCGAAAAACACAAAGTGAAGGAAGTTCACAAAAAGGCTAGCCGTATGGAGAACGTTCCAACTACGGCTGGGGATTCTTCGGTGACGCGTG